>NC_133650.1:221684052-221866799 GCF_009905375.1 Apium graveolens
TTAGTTGTTGATAATTGGGTTTGTCAAGTCAAAACCTTGGAAAATGAGAGTTATAGTTTCTGCAGAAAAATCAGTTTAGTACCCTGAGGTTTAGAGTGAGTTTTGACCATGTCATTGATGTGCACTTTGAGGCCCAAGCCACCAGAAGTTAGTATGGGGAGTATATAATAGGTTTTAGGAGTTGGTTGGAGGTTTGCATGTCATTTGGTTAGGTGCACAAGTAGAATAACAAAATCTGTCCAGCAGGGGACAGTTTTGTTGCAACTTAGAAATAGGGAGATTTGGCCATGTCATGGGTAGGCCCTCATTAGGCCCAATTGGGCCTTAGTTAGAGGGTATGTCAGAGAAGTTTTTCCAACCATAGTTCATAGGATAAGAGCTAGAACCATGTGTCGCAAGTTAATTCAAGTCGGGGCATTTTCTGCCCAGAAAAACAGGGGTACCTTGGACTTTTAGCTTAGGCCCAAGAAGGCCCAAGCCAGGCCTTTGAGCCACATCAAGCTTGTGAGATGCCCTTAGGTCAGGAGAGTCTTGTGTAAAAATTTTGAAGAAAAACTTGTAGTTTAAGAGTGTCTAATGCACTCAAGAAACCTTAGTTACCATTCTGAAATTTGCACCAGTGAGCACTTTCACTTATCACATAGTTTTAGAACACTTAGAAGTGAGTATTAGGTCGACCACCATAGTTGTAAGATAGTATAAGGTCAGTAGAACAAAAGGCACAAGTGAGGGTCAATAGGTTTTGGATAATTTAGGAAAGGCACATTGAGTTAGGAAGCCCAAATTCGAAGACTTCGTTTAGTTAGCGACCAAGTAACTTAAGTGGTGAGTCGAGATCATCCGAGCCTAGTGTGGCATTATGGTGTATGTGATGTTATTTGGTATTAATATACGATATGTGATTATGTGGCTACGTGTGTACATTTGAAAATATAAATGGTGGATATGAATTAAGTGTGTATAGGCCTAAGTGCCATCCATGTTTAATTTCGGGTTGTAAATAGGTTAAGATGGAAAGAATATATTATAATGAGGATTATTATTATTTATGTAGGATCTCGAGACGAGGGAAAACTTGCCATAAAAGTCGAGTGAAGCTCCAGTTGTTGCTCCTACCAGTCAGACCAGACCAGTCTATCTCAAGGCAAGTGATTCAACTTGACCTTCGTATTTACTGTAAACAGTTCATATATATATCGATGCAATTATCCTGAGTCATTTTGATATATTTAAATCAAGAGTATCTTTTGTTTATCTTTGAGTTACATAGAGATGCCATGAACCTTCGAGTACGTATTGCAGGTAGTTCAAAAGTCTTTCATGATAGTTTAATGCCATGATAAAATAGAGATGTGTTATAATACCTTATTGATCCTTTTGATTATCATGCTATTGATCCCTGAGAAATCTTGATGTTGCACCCTGATGCTTTGATTCAACTCTTAAAATAACCTCGATAGAAACTTTATCTTGATACCTAAAAGCCAATCATTTCTTAAATTCATTCATGATTGTTTGATAACCCTATCCTTACCCTAAAGCTTGATACCCTGTTATATCTTGAGCTGATGATCACTTCCTTTATATTTTAACACCTCTATCCTATTGGAACCAGTGATGCTTATCTTCTTGATGTTCTAATACCTATACCTTGTCTACAACCATTGCTTTAAGCCTAGTTTGGCATTACTCTTTCATATTATCCAATAGCCTTGCTCAATTTCCTTGTCAAAGTTCTTGTTTATGGAAACCTCTCAATTACCCTAATATAGTAAAGTCTAGTGGATCATGGCCCTGAGATTTAGTGTCATATTTCCAGTGTTTCAAGTTGATCTATAATCCCTTGATAAAAATGATTACAGTCGAAAGAGATTTTGTCATAAATCGGCATCAGTTTTTAAAATGATTAAAATGTGGATTTTTCAGTCCCAAAGGGGGATAAATGTTTTCTTAGAATGGTGGATCTGGACTGAGACGCGAGTCCTTTCCACACTTATATTAGGCTTAAAAGTTGCCTAGGGATTCCCAATAATGTTTTAGAACCCAGCGAGGTTCGGGATTACTTCGCGGCTGATCACCGGCTGTAATCCGTAGCGTCATAAAATGATTTTGATTAAGAATGATTTTTAAAATTTGTTTTGATGCAAGCAAAATGATGCCAACTCACATAAGTTTTATCTCTCGTTATCATTGATTATGTCTTTCCATTGTCATTCCTAAAGGTATATCTCGATTTATGTTTTGCGTTGTACTATTAGCACTTGTTGAGCTTTTGGCTCACTTCTTGCTTTACCCTTATATATTACAGCTAGCAGCTATGGTTAGATTCAAGCAGACTGCCCGTAAGACCTGTGATGCTGATGCTTATGTTCGAGCTCAGGTAGAATAAGTAATAATAGTTGTGTGAGGACTCGGTATTTGTAATCAGATGTAATAGTTGGTAGTGTTGGGCTGTTCCAAACCCTAAACTGTAAGATCTTGGATTTTGGTTGTGTATTCTTCATTAAAAAGATGTAATAGCTATATTTATTTCGCTATTTAAGTTGGGGGTGTGACAGCATCTTTGGCTCTAACACTCCTTAGCTCTTCAATCTTCTTCAATACTAATCTTCTTGCAGTTACATTGAACCCAAAGTTTTTCTTGAAGGATGAATAGACTTTGATCAACACAGCTTGGCTTTCTTGAAGTATCCTGTGAAGAGGCCAATGAATCTCCCTTCCCCCTTTGTACTTGAACACCAACCTTTCAGGTAGGTTTCTGTATGCATCAATTGCCCTTACCTCATCCAGCTCCTCCAGATAAAGGTTTAGATCTGAGAATTCTTTGATGTCACACAAGTACAAGTAGTCTCCCCTGTTGACCTTGGGTTGAGCTTTGACTACTGACTTGGATTTGAGAGGTGACAGCTTCACTTTCTTGACTGCCCTTGATTTTGTCCTTCTTGGCTTAGTAAGAATTGGCAAGTTGAAGTCAGGAATTGGTAATTTATCCCACTCTATTGGCTCATCCTTTGGCACAATAGGCTCTCCATGTATGTTCCTGAAGGGGTCCACCACCCTTATGTCTTCAAATACCACAGAGGGCTTTGATGCTTGAGTTTCAGCTTGAGTGGATTCCTTTGGAAATTGATCTTCCAATTCCTTGTCAACAACATCTAACTTTCTTTTTGTTCTTTTAGCCAGTTCTTTCTTTCTTGGGGATTTCTTCTGTTCTTCAATCTTCTTCTCTGATTCAGTAGCTTGAGATGATTGAGAGGGAATTTGTTGAGAAGAATTCACAGCCTGTAGCTTGGCCAAGATAGCAAACTGTTCTTTTTTTGTTTAGACTTCTTTGCATCTAGAGCAGCTTGCCTCTTTTCCTGCTTCAATCTGGCTTTTTCTTCTTCCTTTGCATGAGCAAATTATGGATGTCCAGCTACCACACAAATTTCCTTCCCATTTCTGAATATCTTTGCAATTCTCTTTCTTGAGGCTGAATCAGCTGGATCTTTATAGAGGAGAATAGATCTTGATAGAAGCTTCTTTTCATCAGGCTTGGGTGTCTCATACACAGAATCCATAGGGTTCTTCAAAGATAACTTTGGATAGTTTGCCCTTGGTTTAAGAATTATCTCAGCCTTTGTAGTCTTGATGCAGGAAAATTGTCCTTTCTCGAGATAGTTCATACTCATCTCATTCACATTGATTGGCTTGACATGAGAGTGATGGATGGCTGACTGATCTGGTTCCTTGACTAATTGAAACTTTTTCTGTATTTCCTCATCAATCTTTTTCCAGTTGATCAGAGTCAACTCTCCTTTATCAGCATCTTTCAAATTTGCTGCTGCTGCATTTATAAGATATATACCATCTGCAACTGGTGGCTTGGAGATAGTAATTGAAGGTACAATTACTTTGCTGATTTGAACTAGAAGTTTCTCCCCCTCAGTTGGTCCTTTCTCCCCCTTACTTGATTCTCTCTCCCCCTTTTTGTTATCATCAAGTGGAGGAGTTAGGCCTTGTGCTTTAGCCAGTTGTATAAGAAGATTTGTATGAGTCTGTTGATTTTGAAGAAGTAGAGCCACTGAATTCTCAATAACCTGAACTCTGTTCTCCAGCTTGGCTATCTTCTTGTCAGAATCTGATTCTCTCCTTAATCTTAGTAATAGACCATGCATGGTACCATATGGCATTATTGAATCCAGCTTCTCAGAGTTATATGTCTTTAAGTCAGCTATATCCTTTTTCAATTCATCCACACTGAGATTCTGTCTTGAGTGTTGAATCTTCATTAAATGTAAAGAGTCTAGGTGAGCTTGAAGAACAGCCTTGGTACCAGCATCTGAAGCTTCCTGAAGGGCCTGCTGAATAGCTATAACTTGTTTTACCAAAGACACCTCAAATTGCCCTGGTGAAAATTCCTTTGCCCATGCCCATTTAGGTAAACTTAAAGCAGAACTTGGGCCTTCAGCTCCCCCTAAGTTCATGCTTCCATCCAAAGAACCAGAGTCATCATCATCAGAATTTACTCCAAATTCTTCAGATGGCTCTCCAGCTTGAGAAGGCATTCTGTTCACAGCAGCTTTATCTCTTTGAAGAGATTCTGTGGTGTGCACTAAATTCAAAGTCTGCTCTGCCTCCACATTTCCCTGAGCAGCCAACAGTTGATAGGCTAAAATAGGGTGAGTAAAAGTGTCAGCATCCAAGGAAATGTTATCAATTACAGCTTTGTAATGTTGCTGAAATTGTCTTTCCTTTTCAGCATCATCCACAATCATTGACTCACTAGCAATGGCTGGTTCCATCCTTATTTCTCCAGTACCTGCCTTTCTCTCATATTCTCTCTTTTGTTGCATCAGGGTCTCACCCTGGCTCCCCACCCTCACACCCTCACCTTCACCTACTAAGGTGGGACTCCTCTCACTCACTTTTGCCAATCCTGAATGAATGGATTGCTGAGATTCACTCTTTTCCTCTCCTTTTGCCTGGGAGCAA
Source organism: Apium graveolens (assembly GCF_009905375.1). Classification (NCBI taxonomy): domain Eukaryota; kingdom Viridiplantae; phylum Streptophyta; class Magnoliopsida; order Apiales; family Apiaceae; genus Apium; species Apium graveolens. The sequence goes on from NC_133650.1 coordinate 221,689,027, forward strand.
CCCAGCCTCTCACTCAATGCACTCTCCTCTCTCAGTCCTAAGAGTGATTGTATTACCACCAAATCTTCTGCACTTGAAATTATTGAAGTTTGAAGTTGTGCAGAGACACTCGACGGATAAGTGATATCCGTCGGGTGAGTGGTAAAGTTATCCGACGGATAACTGCTGTTAAGCTTATCCGTCGGGATACAATCACTACTCGACGGATGAGCAATATCCATCGAGAGAGTAGAAATGAATGAGGTGGGAAGAGAAACTATTGTTGACTCTGTGTTGATTGAAGTTATTTGAGGCACAGATGTCACAATAGAATCAGAAAGAATTGGCAAGTGAGCCAACAAATCATCTTGCACTAGATTTTGGCTTCCCCAACAGAGTTAAAGAAGGGGAATCATGAATTGAAGTGTTTATCATGTCCACTTTCAGTGAGTTAGTTGGTGAGTATTGTGTTTCTGTGGCTTCTATTATGAGAGATTTTGGCTGTGACTCCACATTTATTGGAGCCACATCAATCTGAATTTGAGAAGGTACAGGGACTGTGTCTTGAGCACCAGTTTGCACTAAATGTGTGCCCTGTGCATCCCCAGTTGTTTTGGATTTCTTCTTTCTAGTGTAAGTTTGGTGTGAGCTTGTGTCCCTAACCCTCTTGGCCTGTGCTCTTGGATGAGTGCTTTGTTCATTAGCCACATCCTTTTGGGAGGATGCAGCTAGAAGTGAGCTTTTGTCCTTTTTAAGCACTACAGTTTGTTGGAAAACTGCAGTGTGGCTAGGCTGGGATTCACTCAACTCTCCAACCTTATCCTTGGGGTTTCTTTGATGTTCACCCCTTCCCCCACCTATCTTACCCTCCTTCACACTATCCTCTTTGGCTTTGGTAGATTTTTCAACTGGTACCTTTTGAGAGATACCAGAGGGGGTTTTCTTTGATTTGGATTTAGAAATTGCAGTTGTTTTGGCAGCTTTGGTAGGCAACTGTTTGGTCATTGTCACAGTTGCCATAGCTAAGCCTGAAGTCAAAGAAATAGAAGAAATTGGAATAGTTGAGGGTCTGGATGAACTTACCTCACTTACCTGAGGTGTCAGCATTACAGGAAAATAGAACATTGACACATCCTTGTGATGGTTGGCTCTGTTCAAGTCTGCAATGATTCTTCTCTCTTGAACCCAACAAGCTAATTTGTTTTTTGGGTTCTCAAGTTCAATCTCTTGACAAAGATGGTTAGCCAAAAGCATAAAAAATCTAGCATAGTAAATATTCTTTCCTCTTTTGGCTAAGTCACCTAGTTTAAAACCTAACTCATACACAACAAGATCACTGGAATTGTAATATTTGTCTGTAACTAGCATGTATAGCATGTTAAGCATGGAAATATTCACAGAATCAAAATTACTGATTTTTCCAGAAAAGACTTTAGTTACTACATCACACAAGTAACTCCATTCCTTCCTAAGACCTAGTCTTCTAATTTCACTTAGTTTTGCAGTAGGAAGTGCATAATGAATGGAATTGAGCATATTGACAATATCAGTGTCAGTGTGTGATGCAGTTACATTATCATCAGGAATCTTGAAACATGCTTTTATTACATCACTATTGATACAGAAATCATTACCTTTGATGGTTAGAGTGATGGTTTTGTCAGTAGAGTTGTAGATTGCTGTTGTCCACATCTCCTCAACAACTTCACAATAAATTGTGGGTGATTTCAGCAATGGCAAAACTTAACTTGCAGTTGTGCATGAAGTCCATCATCTTATGATAGTCTTCAGATTGCTGAATCCCCTTATTGACCAAGGCAGTGAAGTTGTTCTTCTCATAGATGAACCCAGTCTGTGACATGATCTTAACTACGGGTGCCATTATTAGAGAAGAAAAGCTTGAAGAGAAAGAGGATTTTTGCTTGAGAGAGAATGAAGTAACACAGTTGAATTTGAGAATGATAAAAGAAAATGATTAGAATGAAATAAGCTTTTATACTTTACTCAAAATCAACTGATAAAAAATAATAAAGAGAAGTAAATTACCCAATAGAAATTGTCTAAAATAGTCGTTTTAAAATAAACTGTAAAAATTCTACCCATTATCCGTCGTGTAATGCTTACAAACTGTAAGTATACTCGATGGATAATGTTCAGGGAATTAACGGTTAAGATTTAGACACTTCGACGGATGAGGATAAGTTGATATCCGTCGAGCTTTAAAATACTCCAGAAAAGTAATTGATTTTTATTTACAATTTGTATATCGACGGATGACTCAACTCGATGGATAATGGTCATCCGTCGAGATGCAAATTTTGACTTAGCCAAAATTTTCATCCAAGACTAAAAATTAGTTAAATTTCTAGCTACTTATCAACTTGCAAAATAATTCAGATAAATTCAAGAGTAATTAAGCATACCTAACTCACTTACCAACCTAGAAAAGGTGGATTCATCCAGTGGTTTGGTAAAAATATCTGCAAGTTGCTTCTCACTTGGAACAAAATGTAACTCTACAGTACCATTCATTACATGTTCCCTTATGAAATGGTACTTGATGTCTATATGCTTTGTCCTTGAATGTTGCACTGGATTTTCAGTGATGGCAATTGCACTTGTGTTGTCACAGAAAATAGGAATCCTTTCAACTTGCAAACCATAGTCTAGCAATTGATTTTTCATCCATAAAATCTGTGCACAGCAACTGCCAGCAGCAATATATTCAGCTTCAGCTGTAGAAGTAGAAACTGAATTTTGCTTTTTACTGAACCAGGACACAAGCTTGTCTCCTAAAAATTGACAGGTTCCTGTTGTGCTTTTTCTATCAATTCTGCAACCTGCATAATCTGCATCTGAATAACCAGTTAGATCAAAACCAGAATCTCTAGGGTACCAAATGCTAAGGTTTGGTGTTCCTTTGAGATATCTGAAAATTCTCTTAATAGCTATCAAATGAGACTCTCTAGGATCAGCCTGAAATTTAGCACACAAACATGTAGCAAACATTATATCTGGCCTACTAGTTGTTAAGTACAGAAGTGAGCCAACCATGCCCCTATAACTTGAAATATCCACAGACTTTTCAGTAGTGTTTAGTTCAAGCTTAGTTGCAGTGGCCATGGGAGTTTTTGCAGATGTGCAATCCATTAGATCAAACTTCTTTAAAAGATCAAAAATATATTTAGTTTGACTAATGAATATTCCATCACTAATTGCTTAACTTGTAAACCAAGAAAGTAAGTTAGTTCTCCCATCATACTCATTTCATACTTGCTTTGCATCAGTTTGGCAAACTTTTTACAAAGTTTCTCATCTGTAGAGCCAAAAATAATATCATATACATAAATTTGAACAAGTATGCTAGAGCCATTCACATTTCTGAAAAATAAAGTTTTATCTACAGTACCTCTTGTGAAGTGATTTTCCAAAAGGAACTTTGATAAAGTGTCATACCAGGCTCTAGGTGCTTGCTTCAGTCCATAAAGTGCTTTCAGTAGATAATAAACATACTCTGGGAAATTTGGATCTTCAAAGCCAGGAGGTTGACTTACATACACTTCTTCCTCCAAATCTCCATTCAGAAAGGCACTTTTGACATCCATCTGATAGACCTTGAAATTGGCATGGGCTTCATAGGCTAAGAAGATTCTGATGGCTTCAAGTCTTGCAACAGGAGCAAATGTTTCATCAAAATCTATTCCTTCTTGCTGACAATAGCCTTTAGCAACTAATCTTGCTTTGTTCCTTACTACTATGCCATTTTCATCCATCTTATTTCTGAATACCCATTTGGTGTCTATTGAATTCTTTCATGTAGGCTTGGGTACCAGCTTCCATACTTTATTCCTTTCAAATTGGTTTAGCTCCTCCTGCATAGCTAAAATCCAATCAGGATCTAATAAGGCTTCTTCTACCTTCTTTGGTTCTTCCTTAGATAGGAAGCTGCTGTATAGACATTCTTCTTGAGTTGCTCTCCTGGTTTGAACTCTGGAAGAAACATCACCAATAATCAGTTCAAAGGGGTGATCTTTTGTCCATTTTCTTGGTTGAGGTAGATTAGCCCTTGATGAAGAGACCTCAATGTTGTCTTGATGTGTAATTGAGTTTTGATTGCTAGAAACTCCCCCTGAGTTTGTGGATCTTTGATTTGAGATTGGGGTGCTTTCTATGGGTGATCTGCCTTGACTTCCTGCTCCTTTTGATAACCCGACGGATGGTGAATTTTGAGTACCGACGGATGAGGCAAGTTGTCTTCCGACGGATAATATAGATTGCCTTCCGACGGATGAAGCATTATGTAACTCGACGGATGTTGAGTTTTGTGCTTCATTTGTAGTAGATTTGTCTGCATTATCCTTAGACACTATTTCTTGATCACTCTCATCATCACTTTCATCACTGACCATCTCAACATTGTCGAATTTGAGGCTCTCATGGTAATCTCCATCTTTTAGTCCTTCAATCTTTTTATCATCAAACACAACATATATAGATTCAACAACAATGTTGGTTCTTAGATTGTAGACTCTATATGCTTTACCAACAGCATATCCAACAAAAATTCCTTCATCTGCTTTAGCATCAAACTTCCCATTTTGATCAGTTTGATTTCTCAGAATATAGCATTTACAACCAAAGACATGAAGAAAGTTCAGAGTTGGCTTCTTGTTCTTGAACAATTGATAAGGTGTCATGCATCTTGCTTGATTAATCAGAGAGATGTTCTGAGTGTAGCATGCAGTGTTTACAGCTTCAGCCCAGAAGTATGTTGGTAGTTTTGATTCTTCAAGCATTGTCCTTGCAGCTTCAATAAGAGATCTATTATTTCTTTCCACTACTCCATTCTGTTCTGGAGTCCTTGCTGCTGAAAACTCATGCAAGATTCCATTTTCCTCACAAAATGCTCTCATGACATAGTTCTTGAACTCAGTTCCATTATCACTCCTGATTCTTCTAACTTTGAAATCAGGATGATTGTTAACTTGCCTTAAGTGATTGATGATGATTTCACTAGCCTCATTTTTGGACTTTAGGAAATAGGTCCAAGAGAACTTTGAGAAATCATCTACAATTACTAGGAAAAATCTTTTCTTTGAGATTGACAATATATTGACTGGTCCAAACAAATCCATGTGAAGCAGTTGTAGAGGCTCTTCAATTGCTGAATCAAGTTTCTTCCTGAATGATGTTTTAATCTGCTTCCCTTTTTGGCAGGCATCACACAGTCCATCCTTTGTAAACTCCACCATAGGAATGCCTCTAACTAGCTCTTTCTTTACCAGCTCATTCATGGTCTTGAAGTTCAAATGGGATAGCTTCTTGTGCCATAGCCAACTTTCATCTTGACTTGCTTTACTAAGAAGACAAGTTACAGATTCTGCTTTAGTTGAGTTGAAGTCAGCTAGATACACATGTCCTCTTCTCACACCATTGAGAACCACTTTGTTGTTTTGATTGTTAATCACAACACAGGTTTCTGTGTTGAAGGTTACTGAGTTGCCTTTATCACAAAGCTGGTTGATACTCAACAGATTGTGTTTGAGACCATCTACTAAGGCAACCTCTTCAATGATGACATTGTCGTTTGAAATCAAGCCATATCCCACAGTATAACCGTTGCTGTCATCTCCAAAAGTGATACTTGGGCCAGCTCTTTCTTCAAACTCTGTGAGCAGGGTAGAATCACCAGTCATGTGTCTTGAACAACCACTATCCAAGTACCAAAGATTCCTTCTGTTTCCCTGCACACATCAAAATCAAATCAAGTTGATTTTGGTACCCAAGTTTCCTTGGGTCCTGCCTTGTTAGCTTTCTTCTTCTGTTTCTTAGGTCTTAACTCATTTGACTTAGGAATTTCATATTCTTCCTTAGTCATTTGGGTTGGGCCTTTGAAACCACTAGATGCAACAAAATTATCATGCATGTTATGGCTAACATGAAATGGCATGCTTGGTGCAAACATGTTATTCCAGTAAGGCATGCTAAATGGCATTTGAGGCATATTGTATGCAGCATAATATGGATTAAGTGCAAATGGCATATTAGCAAACTGTGCATTCATGTTCTGTGTAGGCATAGCATTAACAGGCATGGGAGGCATGGCATTCATGTTAGAGAATTGAGGCTGAACAGACATGGGAGTAGGAATGGCAGATTTGCAATTAACAGACAAATGATTTACACTACCACACTTGACAAAGATTTTTCTAGGAGCATATTTGTCAGGTGTGTAGTTATTATGTTTGTTAATCCCTACTTTACCATTCCTATTGGTTTTCTTTTTAGTCTCTGTTTTTACCTCTATCTTCTCAAGTCTGTCACTTAACTGTTTGACAGTCATGTGACCAATATTAGCCTTCTTCCCTTTCTTGGCTTGACTTGACTCTCCTGAAACAAAGTTCTTGGAAATAGACCCATACTTTTCATTTAGCTTGGTTAATTTGGCTTTGCTAATGGGTTTGCTCACAGCCGACGGATGAGGATTTTTATCATTCGACGGATAACACTTTTTGTTATCCGACGGATAGTCCTCATCATCCGTCGAGTCTACATCTGTCAGCAATCCATCTACCAAAATAGGTTCTTGTTTCTCCTTATTCTTTTTCCAGGCTTCATCACAAAAAGACTCAATTCCTTGAACCTTGGTGATTTGAGTATGAACATCTCTGGATGTTTTCCATGCTTTAATCACCTCTTGTTCACGATCGAGCTGCTTCTTTTAAATTTCTTCCTTTTTCAAGGACTCAGTTAATTCCTCCTTGGCAATTCTACACTCAATTTTTAGTTTCTCAAACTCAACAAACTGAGACTCAAGCACATTATTCCTCTCACTCAAAAACAAGTTGTTTTCTTTGATTTTAGCATTTTCTTTAGTGAGGGACTTAAGTGTAACACGCAAATGATACAACTCTGTAGACATGTCATTTATTGCATCATTAACTCAGCTTTAGATAAATGTGCAAGGTTTGTAGTGATTACCTGATTGCTTGAGGAACTTGTCTCTGTTTCATCAGACTTGGCCATAAGGGCTAGATTGACATAACTGACATCCTCATCTTCATCCAAACCATCAGCTGCCCAGTCATTCTCTTGTGTAATAAAAGCCCTTTCCTTCTATTTGAGTAGATCAAAGTATTTTTGCTTATAATCCACAGACTCAAACCTTTTTCTTACTGGAATCTGGCTTTCTACACTCATTTGCAAAATGCCCTGCCAAGCCATATTTGAAACACTTGAATTTTGATTTATCCACCATGTTTCTATTTGGCTTGGCAGCTCCAAAGTTCTTCTTGAACTTGAGCTTGGCAAATCTTCTTGAAAGGAATGCTAGGTTCTCATCAATGTCCTCCATGTCATCTTGGCTCAATGAATCTTCACTTTCTGCAGCTAGCCCTTTACCCTTGCTTTCACAGGCCTTTGAAGTTGATTCCACAGCTTCCATCTTCACTTCCTTCTCCTTTTCCAGTTTAGCCACTAGTGCAATGGATCCTCCTTTCTTCTTTCCTTAGTCCACTCTTTCATCCTGCTCTATCTCAAGCTCATAGGTCTTCAGAATGCCATATAGTCTCTCCAAAGTAAACTCCTTATAATCTTGTGAGTTTCTCAATGAGACTGTCATTGGTTTCCATTCTTTTGGAAGAGATCTGAGAAATTTCAGATTGGAGTCTTTAGTCTGATAGACTCTTCCATGCAATTTAAGAGCATTTAGTAGCTTTTGGAATCTACTAAAAATGTCAGTGAGTGACTCACTTTCTTCATTGTGAAAATGCTCATATTGCTGAATCAGGAGCTGCATTTTATTTTCTCTTACTTGCTCAGTACCATCACAGATTATCTGTATTGTGTACCATCAACGAGGATAATGTGCCTCCCGTTGAGGAGACTGCCAGGATGAAGAAGGCTCGGTTTGGGGGCCTGGATACTCGAGGAAAGGCCACAGAGCCAATCTTCTTACGGAAACACAAGGAGCCCATGGGGGAGGCTTCAGCTGAGGGAGCCGAAGCCCCTAGTGCTCCTATTACTGCTGCTGCTCCTGCCTCTGCTGCTACAGGCGCCTTCCAGCCTCTCTGGGGATTCCGCCGAGGGGATACCGTGGTTAGATCCACGAAGCATGCTTGGGATTGAACCTACCATGACGTAACTCTTAAAGATTTTACTGATGTGGTTGCCACCCCTGACCTGGAGAGGATAAAGCTCATGGGAGCTCAGTCTCTAGCTTCGGTATGACCTTTTCTTGAATTTATCTTTCTTACTTGTAGCATTCACTTGCCTTACACCTTTGCTTATTATTTCATTTCAGACTAACGCCTATTTTCAAGATGCTGTGAGGCAAGCCGAATCATGGAAGAGGGCTTCTGACAAAGCCGACAATGCCCTCAGGAGGCAGTAGAAGAAGTATGCTGCTCTAGAGAAGAAGTTCAAGCGTAAGGAGGAAGAGCTCGGAGAGCATAACGCCGAGCTGGTGGTGCTCCGGGCCGAGAAGGATAAGGTGATTGATAACTATCTGGACTCGGAGGAGTTTACCCAGTCCATGAGGGTAAGGGACGACTCAGTCTTTCCTGGGTTTTTTAGGACTGGTTGGGACACGGCCCTTGGGACTGTGAACGAAGCTTGTCCTGATATTAACCCGGTGGACTATGTCTGCCCTGATGATGAGGCTTTGCTGTAGAGGTTTCATACCCGAGTAGTTGTCTCGGATCGCATCCCTCCTTCTTCCTCCTCCCGGGTCGTCTTCCAGGCTTGCTGAGGATGACAGCTCTACCTCCTCCGATACGACAGAGACTTCGAGCGAGAGCGGAGGAGATGATGATATGGATGTCAAGGGCATCTCTGCTCCTTAGAGCTTTTCTAGCCCTACGCGGCTTATTTATTTTATCTTATTTTCGAGACTTTGTTTATCAAACTTCGTATCATTTATTTGATCCATTTCTATTTATCTAATTTTATGCTTGCATTTCATGCACTTAGTTTACTTGCCTTGCCATAGAGATTCAAACATATTTTGAAAACTTTCTGAACTTCATAAATTATTGGGATTCATCCCTTACACAAGTCTTAATAAACCTAAAAATAAAGCTAAAACATGTAAATCCTAAGCAAGCAAAGCTCCAAGGTGCTTTTCAACCTACTTGTCACCTTGACAAGTGAGAATCATGTTCAATTGCTTCACACATAGTAAACCTTTAGGTTTTGTGCATGCCAAGTTCTCGGGACTTCAAAATCATCCATAGTCTCCAGCTTGTAGGTTCCTCTACCTTGAACACTCTTGACCTTATATGGCCCTTCCCAATTTGGGGCAAGCTTCCCTTTCTGCCCTACACCAGAAGCTTCCACCTTCCTCAAGACTAAGTCACCCTATTTGAAGAACCTTTCTTTAACCCTTAGGTTTTAGTACAACAAAGCATTTTTCTGATACTCCACTATCTTCGCATGTGCCTCATCTCGCACTTCATCAATTAGATCCAGGTCAAATCTTTGCCCTTCCTCATTCTCCTCAGCATTGAAAGCTTGAATCCTGGGAGAGGAATGTGATATCTCTACGGGAACAACTGCTTCTGCCCCATATGCTTACATGAAGGGAGTTGCTCCAGTCGTGACTCTACAGGTAGTCCTATAGGCCCATAGTATTAGGAGTATTTCATCTACCCAGTTATTCCTCGACTTCTCGATCCTCTTCTTTAGCCCATCCAGGATTATTCGATTCGCCACTTCTGCTTGCCCATTGGCTTGCGGGTGAGCCATAGAGGTGAACCGTAACTCAATTTCATTTTCTTCACAATACTTCTTGAATTCCTCGTTGTTGAATTGTGTTCCATTGTCAGTGACTAGGATGCGGGGAATTCCATACCGGCACATGATATTTTCCCACAGGAATTGTGCAACCTGCTTAGTTGTGATTTTGGCCAAGGGCTTGGCTTCAATCCACTTGGTAAAATTATCGATGGCTACAATCAAAAACTTCCTTTATGCCATGGCCATGGGGAAAGGCCCAAGTATATCCATTCCCCACATAGAAAAGGGGATGGGTGAGTTGATAGAGGTCGGCATCTTGGGGGGTTATCTAATGATCGGTGCATGCTTCTAACATCGGTCACAGTTCTTCACATATTCTTTGGCATCAGCCATCATTTCTGGCCAATAGAAGCCTAAGCGGGTTATCTTATGGGCTAATGTTCTGCCCCCCAAGTGTTGCCCACAAATACCTTCATGTACTTCTTCAAGAGCCAAGCGTGCCTCATCGGGCCTGAGACACCTTAGGTAAGGAACCACAAAAGATCTTTTATACAGAATCCCATCTATCAAAGAGTACCTTAATGCTCGAACAACCAACTTTCGTGCTTCAGTAACATCATTTGGCAACCAACCGGTTTGAATGTGAGCCTTAATGGGATCTATCCATGACGTCCCCAGGCCTATAGGAGCTACAAGCTTAACATCAATGCTCCGTTTTTTCAAAACGCGGAAGTATACACTTCCAGAACTTTTTTCTATCTCAGATGAAGCAAACTTAGATAATGCATCTACCTTAGCATTTTTCTCCCTTGGAATATGCTCAACATGGCATTCATCGAATTGGGTCATCACAGCCCTTACTAGGCGGACATACTTAGCCATCATATCATCCTTTTCCTCAAACTCTCCCTTTACCTGGGATATGACCAGCTTCGAGTCTCCACGGACTTTTAAGTTCTTGACTCTAAGTGTCCCTGCTAGGCCGAGGCCAGCTATCAGAGCTTCATATTATGCCTCATTGTTCGTGGTCGGGATGTCTAACTTCATGGCATACTCAATCAAGAACCCATCAGGGCTTTGTAAAACCAAACCTGCTCCACTTAAATTTGTTTTTGATGCTCCATTAAAATAGAGAACCCAATATTCTTTCTCTTTATCATCATTTTCTTTATTACCCTTATCAACTTCCTTGTCTTGAGGTATGGTATCTTCCTACCCCCGACTTCTTGGTTGGGTATGGGACATTCCACCATGAAGTCAGCCAATGCCTGGGCTTTTATTACCGTTCGTGGCTTATACTTGATGTCGAATTCTCCCAGCTCTATTGCCCACTTGATCAACCTCCCACTAGCCTTGGGACTATGAATGATATTTCTCAGGGGCTGATTTGTTAGCACCTTAATTTGATGAGTTTGAAAGTAAAGACATAACTTTCTTGAATCCATCACCAAATCTAAAGCAAACTTCTCAATAGTTGAATAATTCAACTCAGCTTCATACAGAATTTTGTTGACATAATATACGGGTTTTTGGATTTTCAGTTCCTCCTTAACCAATACAGCGCTCAAGGCACTCTCTGAAATGGCCCAGTACAAGTATAAGACTTCATTCAAAGCTGGCTTAGCCAACAACGGGGCCTGGGCCATATATTTCTTTAATTCCTCCAATGCCTTCTGGATTTCCTCACTCCATACAAAATCCTTAACCTTCTTTAAGGACTTGAAGAATGACAAACACTTGTCCCCGGACTTTGAGATGAATCGTCTCAATGCAGCAACCCTTCCGGTGAGCTTTTGAACATATTTGATAGTTTTTGGGGGCTCCATGTCCAGGATTGCTTTTATTTTATCGGGACTGGCCTCGATTCCTCTCTTGGAGACTATCAATCCCAAAAACTTTCCAGACCCTACTCCGAAAGCACACTTCGTAGGATTTAACATCATCTTATGATATCTCAGGACCTCAAAAGCTTCCCTCAAATGGGTTATATGGTCAGTCTTCACTAGACTCTTGACTAACATGTCATCAACATAAACTTCCATGGTCTTGCCAATAAGATTGTTAAAAATTTTATTTACCAACCTTTGATAGGTGGCTCCTGCATTCTTGAGACCAAATGCCATAACAAGATAACAATAAACACCAAAGTCAGTGATGAATGATACCTTTGGGATATCGCCCCTGTGCATCTTGATCTGATTGTATCCACTAAATCCATCCATGAAGCTCAACATCTCATGCCCAGCAGTGGCATCTATCAAAGTATCTATCCTTGGCAATGGGAAACAGTCCTTAGGGCATGCGTCATTCAGATCAGTGAAGTCCACACACATCCTCTATTTTCCATTGGCCTTCTTCTCCAGTATATTTGTTCAATCTCCATTTTTGAATGAGGAACTCAATTTCATCTTTCAGTTGTCTACACTCATCGGTGTCATGATCAACATCTTTGTGAAATCTGCAATACTTGCTCTTATCTAGCTTGGCAGGATCAGCCTTCAAGGGCTTAGGCCAACGAATATCTTGATATTTCTCGATTTCCATTAAGATCTGGCTTCTAGGAGCATTCAGCTTAGCGTATTCAGTGAACTTTTGCCCAGGTCCTCCCTTCTGGGGTATTGAATCAGGGTTTTGCTCGGTTCTAGGATACTTGTCCTTAGCGACATATTCCAGGTCAGTTTTCCGCATCTTGCCTCCAGTGGGCTCATTACTCACTACGGTCTTCCTCATGCTCTCTTCCACCTTGATGTACTTCCCGGCCCTATCTTATAGCTACAACATACTTTCAGGGGGCGATTGGCCAAGGACATCTTGAAGAACTCATCCCTAGTTTCTTGTTGCAGTGCTATCATGGCTACCTTGTCATCAAGGTCCGAGAATTTTGAAGCCTCATTTGTCAAATGATTCAGGAAGTCTCTCAAGGATTCCTTTGTTTCCTGCACAATGCTCATAAGAGATGCTGAACTTTTCTCATGCACTCTCCTACTGATGAACTGCTTAATAAAAGCTTGACTTAATTCTCTGAATGACCCAATAGAGTTTGGGGGCAAAAGACTATACCACCTTTGAGCCATACCCGACAGGGTTTGAGGAAAAGCCCGACACTTAATAGCATCATTCACGGGCTGCAACAGCAGTGCATTAGAGAATGTCTTAACATGATTAGCGGGATCTCCCGTGCCATCATAAGCTTTGATAGTTGGAATCTTGAACTTCCTTGAGATATGGGCATTCATTATTTCTTCAGTGAAGGGAGGAGTAGGATCATCAGGATCTCCAAGGGGAAGAAGATTGCTTGGATCAGCCCTTGGGACAACAGCCCTTCTCTGTATTGGACCACCTAGGTCTATGATAGGAGGAGGATTTCTCCCCCTAGGAGGTAGTGGGGGTCTGGTGGTCTGGTGCGCCTCCAAGTCGTGCTTCAGCCTTTGAATCTCAGCCTTGTGAGCCCTGAACCTTTCCTGTACTTCTTGGGGATTCGTCCCTTGATTGCTTCTAGGACGTTAGCTACCATCGGCTCTTTGCCAGCACGTCTCCTTCTTGGGGCTACTTCATCATTCGAAGTTTTGGAGTCTCTCTCAGTGTAAGGACCAGAAAATTCCTGATCCTCGGGGATAGGATCCAAACCTCGTATGTAGGGGGCGATCACCCTCGTGCTTCACTCCGTCCAGCATATCCACTTCCTCCAACCTCGGGGTAAAGGGGTATCCCATAAGGGGGGTTAGTAGTCACAACAGTTGAATACTCGTCCCAATGGGTCGACAATTCACAGGTGTATGTAGTTGTTGAACTTGGGGATTCGTACCTTGAATAGCTGAGGAAAACGTCCCTTGTGGCCGAGGTTCAGTTACCCCTATTTGGGCTTCTCCTTGGGTGACTACATAAGTTGAATGAGGAGGTACCTCCATGGTTGACGAAATCACGTGGGTTGTCCCCGATAGTGTTCCTTCCTCGAGAGCTCTAATTATTCTCCGTGTTCTCGCCATGGTTATCGCCAAGGATCAAGTCAAAAAACGTAGTTCTGATTTGTGGGGTGAGGCCCCTTATATAGATGTTGGGAGTCCTTGCATTGGACTTGGTATAGGAGACTTGGTGGTCAAGTCTCTGAATTAGAATGGACTTTGGAGTCCTAGGAAGTAGGAAGCTGATTCCTTATCCCATGTGGTTCCTTGAAGGCCAATCTACAAGGATTTATATTCCCACCAGGACTCATCTTAATAGCTGTTTTTCTTCCTTATAAATTAATTAAGAAATTAATTAATATTCATAGTTTTGGGCCTTCTTTGTTCCATCAGGCCTGATTAATGTGTTAACCTTCTTGGTCTGAATATCATACATCTTCTTATTGGGCCTTGTAGCCCAAATCATGTGTAATTAATACAACATTAACTACGTAATCAGGATTTATTTATTCCCTATCACCTTCGTTTCACCCAAATCCGACGTACATATTAAAATTTACAACAAAAATAGTCAAACAACGCACATACAATCATATTATGCAACAATTAGATCACATATAGCACATAGCAGATAATATATTTGATCAAAATAATTTTTCAAAGAAGATTCGGGGTCAAAATGATTTTTCAAGTATTTAATACAAATTTTTGAACATTTTTTGAAATTAAAATTGGAGTCAGAATCATTTTATAATTAAATAATAGGGTTCGAACACCCGAATCTGGCTTTAAAATAATATTATAATAATTATCGAGCCTTGAAAATAATTTTAAATAATTTTTTAAATCTCAAAATTATTTTTCAGAATTTTTAAATCAAAAGAAAATAATTAAATCAAATTATATAATCAATTAAGATTAATTAATAATTAATTAAATCAATTAATCAATTAATATTTAAATTAATTGACTAATGAAATAATTAATTATTAACTAAAATAAATTAATTAAATAATTTAGATTTAATTTTGAATAAAGAAAATAATTTTTAGAATTAAAAATATTAATTTTTGGAATTTAAAATAATTAAAAAAAATTGAAAACAAACTATAAACAGAATATCATTTTTGCAAATAATAAAAACTAAAATCAAATTTTTGTAAAGGTTTATAGCAAAAATACTAATTTTGCAAGATAGGGAAAGTTCAGGGGGCTAAATGGCAATTTGCCACCGTCACCTTCCCCACCCACAACTCCGGCGGCAGCGGCAACCATTAACGCCGCCCCGAGCTCGCCGGCAAACCGCATACAAATCCAAAAGCTGACAGTTAATTGCAAATCAGGAGAACGTAACGAGATTAACTCAAATATGCCAACAAGATTACCAGAAGCTCAAAGAATCGGCCGTAAATTTTGGTCAAACTTCGCCGCCGACGAAGCTTCCCCAGAATCTGGTGATCGATTTCGGCTTCCCCTGTTAAAACGGACACTACCAATTAATTCCCCTTCTCGCGATCTGTTTAATGATGTAAGTATTATGTTCCCAGGTTTAACGGGTCAAAAATCCGGCCAAAAAGATAAATTTTCCAGTGAAATTATTCAAGAACACGAAGAATATTCAAACTCAAAGATCAAACAAACTTTTCTACATGTTATTGAACTCCAAATTTGACATATAATATACCAAAATGACCAAGAAGAAAAGATCTACATGATTATGCCATCAAATCATAGAAAAAACATCAAGAACAAAAATTCATAATTTAATCTATAAATAATTTGAATTAAAATAATTAAATAAGAAAAATACCTTGATTCTTGCACAAAAACAGATGGTGTATTAAGAAAGAGGTTTTTGAGAGCTTCGTTTTGATATATTACACGACCGAATCGGAGTTCAATAACACCTTCGTTTGTGCGATTGATTTTCAAGAACACGGTATTTTATTAGGGTTTTCTCTGGTTTTCAGTGGTTTGTACTGTCTGAATATGATTATACAAGTGAAATTAAATAAGAAAAGGACTATCTATATTTACGGAATATTAGTACGTTCTGGATCGTGTTGAATCGATAAATACATTGCTTTGCCGCTAAGTAACTAAAAATACGATCGTTTTGAATAAACATTATCCTGTTTTGGAAAAATACTATCCTGTTTTGGATAAGCACTATCCTGTTTTGGATAAGCATTATCCTATTTCGGATAATTATCAAAACCGGGCTTTTATAAAATGATTTGTACGAAGATAATGTTATCGAAAAGGGTTAGCGTATCGAAAATATTGCGCCGGGCCGCGCACTGGTCAAACCGTAATCCAGATCGAAAAAGTCAAAATATGAAAAATGTTCGGAATTACCAGATTAGGTTTGAAAGGAGTTTTCGGAAGAGTTTCGGGTTATAAAAACGTAGAAACGTTTGAGGTTGGATGATTCCCGGCTTTATAAATTTTTTTGTAATTATTCAGAAAATAATTAATAAATTCATAATTCAATATAAAATCATATAATACTCCAAAAATTACGAGAAAAATATCTTAATTATCTATATTTTATTTTGCATATAATAAAATTAACATACCTAGACTTTACCACATATAAACATCTACATAACCATAGCAATCATCAAATAATTCACCAAAAATCACATAAAAATTATTTATTGATAAAAATAATTACACATCATGTCCCGGATATTACATGTAGAATCTCACATTGAGTCTATCGATAATAATACTCAACTAGTGATATTTGGGAATATCGATACTATTCACATAATCTCATTTCTAAGTCACGTACTTAGAGATATAGAATTCATATCATATTCCAAGGACATTTATTAATCTAATATTTATATCAAAGTAAATTAAGAATTAATAAATTATTAAAAGAATAATCGATAGAACATATATATTAATAATCCAAATTCCATAAATAAAATATAATAGTGTTGTCTCTAGGGCACAAACACTAACAACCAAAATCCCAAGTTGGCTATTCCCTTCAAATATCTGAAAATCCTCTTGACAACCATTAAGTGTGATTCTTTAGGATTTTCTTGAAATCTAGCACACAGACTCTGTAGGCAGTCCTTTCCAATGAATATCCCAGAAAAATAGCTTCAAATACTTTAGTTAAATTTTCCAACATATTCAGAGTTGTCTTTTAGCATAAAAAGGTTCCTTCCAAATACATGAAAATGCTTAACAATAGGCTTCCTTTTGACAAAATTGAGTAGGGTAACTTGCCAATATTTTTGTTAAGTAGATATATATTCTTAGTATAACATGTTGTGTTAACAGCTTCTTCCCTAAAACTTATTGGCAGATTGGCATCTTGCAGCATTGTCCTAGCAGCCTTAACTAGAGTACTATTTTTTTTTCAACCACACCATTCTGTTGAGGTGTTCTTGTAGTTGAGAACTCTTGAACAATGCCCTTATCTTTGCAAAATTCACCTAGAATTGCATTCATGAATTTTGTGCCATTGTCACTCCTCAATCTTTTGACACATTCTTAATCTTCAGCTTGCTTCTCAATTTTCTTTATGTGTTTAATGATGATGTATGGAGTTTCATCTTTTGAATGCATAAATAATCTTTTGAATGCATAAATTCCACCCAACTGCATCTTGAGTAGGCATTCATCATCACCAAAGCATACTTTTTTGGGATATAAACATGATAGTTACAGGTCCAAACAGATCCATGTGGATAAGCTGCAGTGGAGCATTAATAGAATTTACTGTTTTGCTCTTGTGACTGGACCCCTTCATTTTTTCTTTTTGACAAGCTTCACAAACTTTATTTTGAGAAAATTCCAAAGCTGGCATGTCTCTCACCAATTCTCTTTTCACCAGAGTATTAATTGCTTTGTAATTCAAGTGAGAGAGCTTCTTGTGCCAGAGTTTGCTTTGCTCAATAGATGCCTTGGTGTAGAAGCAACATATTTTTTCCTTGTTTTCTGAATTTAAATCTGTAACAAATAGGATTCCCTTTCTTACTCCTTTAAGAGCAACTTCACCAGTTTTCTTGCTAGTGATTGAACAAACTTCTTTGTCAAATATAACTTTAAAATCTTTGTCTATAAATTGGATGACACTGAGAAGATTCACTTCAAGGCCTTCAACCAGTGCTACATATTCAATGACAATATTTCTAGAAATCAACTTGCCATATCCCATTGTGAATCCTTTGCTATTGTCTCCAAAGGTCACCAAGGGGCCAGCCATCTATTCAAATTATGATAGCAGGGCTTTATCACCTGTCGTATTCCTGGAACATCCACTGTCAATAATCCATATGACTCTATGCTTCATGCCCTGCACATAATGAGTTTTAAGTGTATTTATCTACCCAAGCAGTGTGGGGCACTTTCTTTTTTTCATTGCAGAATTAGAACTTGAACATTCAAAAGGAACAACATTCTTAGTTTGATCAGTATTTTCATCTTTAGTCACAGAACTAAAGTTAACTTCTTTAAGATCTTTTCTCAACTTATGACAACTGGTCATAACTTCATGTGGCATGAAATGCAGTCAAACCTGTCATAGAAAGAATATGGGTCATCTGTTTGTGCCTTATTGTATTTGCAGGCTCCATTTGGCTCATTAATATCCTTTTTGGAAAGGTGAGTTAAATAATTTGTTGAGCCACATTTTTGATATGGCTTGCTTGGAGCATCGGCAATATAGGCGTAGTTGTTGGTTTTGTTGACACCTATCTTCCCATTTCTGTTCTTCTTTTACTTTCTAGTGTTGTCATACTTGATCTTCTTTGTTGGTTTCTTGGCAGCTAGACTCATTGCAGGCTTCTTCTCATATTCAGTGTTGAGAGTGGACTTTGCATCATTCTTTTCTTTGTCTTCATCTGCAATATCATGCTTGATGACAAGCTCCACTTCACTGAAGTTTACCTCACAAGCTTTAAACAAGGGTGCATTCATATTTTTGAATATCACATGAACATCTTGGTTCACACAATCCTTCCCCTTGTCAACTTCATTTTTTTGTGAGAGTTCACGGCCTCATAATCCAATCCAGTGGCTATGTTAGCACATGGTTTATTTTTCTCATGATACTGAATAACTAACTGAGATTCATTTTTGAATGATTTGGGCTTCAAATCATTATTCTCAATTCTTTCCCTTAACACTGCTTCTACTTCTCCAGCACACTTAAGCATGTTCTTAAGATATACATTTTCTTGTCTAGCAGCTTTAAGACCAAAAAGCTGCAGTTCTAGCTCATGTTTCTCAATCTCAAGTTTTTCATTAATTTTTGACAACCTACTCACTTCCTCAGTAGCTTCCACCATGCTTGTATGAATTTGAAACATTTCTACACTCATTTTCTCAACAGTTTCCTTATATTGTGTAGTATTTAAACCAATTATAGTTAGGATACGCACCTCAGAGTTAGATGCAGATTATTCTCCTTATTCTAAAGCCATGAGATCATCTTCATCATCTATATCATCCCAACTTTTACCCTCATCATTATAAACTTTTCATGTTGCTTTCTTGGAAGAGCTTCATACTTAGCTTCCAGTTCCAAGTAAGCCCTGTCCTTCTTCACTTTCTTTGGTTTTCTGTATTCTGTGGCAAAGTGACCAAGTTCATCACAGTTATAGCACCTTATCTTTGATCTGTCCACAGATCCTGACTTGTAGCCACATTTTCCAGTTACATTTGACTGAGTTTTTACTTTCCAGTTGTTGTTGTAGGATGTTTGGCCTTTACCCTTGAAATATCTAGGCTTCTTCACTATGATGTTTGAAAATTTTCTTGCTAGGTAAGCCATATATTGGTCAATTTCATCCACCTCATCAAGAGTGTAGAACTCATCCCCTTCCAGCTTTAAAATGACTTATTTTTGAGGTTCCTTGTTTTTCTGCTCAACAACTTGAATAACTTGAGTCTGGGATTCTATTTCAGCTTCAGTCATTTTGTTGTCATTTGCTATCAAGGCACTTGACACATCCACAACATGCCCTTGATTAGCTTTTAGTGACTTCTCTGCATCATCTCCATCTAATCGGTTTTGAGAATACCATACAAAACCTCCAAATTTATTATATCTAAATATCTTCCTTCTCTTATTATAGAGATCTTTTGTTCCGAGTGGTCAGGAAGAGTGAGGAAAAAATTCAGGTTAACTTCCTCAACTTCATAGTACTTCTCATGAAGCTGCAAGTCCTTTACCAGTTTGTTGAATCTTTCAAAAACTTCAATTATGCTTTCTTTTGGTTTAGCCATAAAACCCTCATACTGTGACACAAGGATCCTTCTTTGGTTAGATCTCACTTCTTTTGTTCCTTCACACAAGATCTCAATCTTCTCCTAAATTTGCTTAGCAGACTCATAATTGATAATGTTGTTATACATCACATTATCAAGGGACTCAATGAGTATGAGTTGTAAGCCACTGTCAAGTGCAACCTTTTTCCTTTTCAGGTTCAGTGTAGGTAGATGGATCTTTAGGACCAAAGTGTGCAGGAATGATCATGTCTCCTTCTGTTGACTCAAGAATCCTTTCCATAGGAATAAAAGGTCCATATCTAAGAATTTGAATGTACATTGGATTGGCCATCTTGATAAACATCATCATTTTCTTTTTCATAAAGTATAGTTTATCTTGTCAAAGACAGGTATCTTGATACTGGTGATTTTCTGTGCACTCATACTTCCAAGATCTTTATTTGTTTACTTTCAGATTTTGTTGTGATACCATTTGTTAGGTATGAAATGCAACACAAAGGGGGTACATGTTTTTTCTTGCATTTGAATTATCTTTATGGCTTATGGAACAAAACAGTTTGTATGAATTTGTAGAGATAAAGTACTAATGCAAAATGCACAAGCAAATATCAAAAGCTCACTTGATTTATTAAAATCAAATTTATTTTTCTACAAATTTGTCTTCTTAAAGAGAAGAACTCAGCTACAATTCTTGAGAATGAATTCAAGATATTTACTAGATCTGTTTGTGACTTCTAAACAAAGGACCACTGTCATGCTTTGTAGATCAACATGCACGGGATTACAGAACTTGCATTAAAATGGACTAACACAGTTTTTAAAGCTATTTTGTTTATTTTCCATTTCTAGTGTTAGCAAATTTGTGCAAAATCTAATAGGTCTATGACCCTCCTTTGTCTAGTGAATCTTGGCCCTTGATCTTGAATTCTTTAACCTGCTTTTATAGTCTTTCCCATTCAGTGATAGAATTGTTTGTTTCCTGATAATCTTGGATCTTCTGCATTCTGAATTATGAAGTAGTTTGTCGAGATCTCTTTTCTTATGTAGAAATGTCACATATTGATAAGTAAACTAACTTATCAATATCTTGAGTTCTCTACATATGTTAAAGACTTATCGAGGTCTCCAGTTCTCTTTAAGTACAATGATTTATCGATATCTCCAGTTCTCTATAGAGGCTTTGGCTTATTGATATCTGTAGTTTTCTACATGAAGATATGACTTGTGATATCTCTAGATCTCTACATGAAGAAATGACTTGTCGATATCTCCAGTTCTCTATATGGACTTTTTGACTTGTCGGTATCGGAGATCTCTACATGCATATTGACTTATCGATATCTCTTGGAACTCCCTACAAGTCTGTTTATACTTCTTGACATACTTCTCGATATCCCTTGATCTGTGACTTGTGGATATCTGACTTAGAACATTTTTCTTAGAACAGTATTATTCAAATCTAATCTGGTACACTTCTCTCTGAGGCATGATCAGGATTTAATCTTCTTCCAGAGTTTATTCCTTAACTTGATGGTTGTTTAATAAAAAAATTATCCAGTCTAATCTACTTAACATTTTTACAGACTCAAGAAATACAATTATAGAATATAAAATTAGATTACCATACAACTTATCCTTAGGGTTGTCAATATGACTTAGTCTTGTTATATACATGCATGTCTTACACAGTAGTAGAGAAGTCACTTCACCTATAGAGAAGTCACTATACTTGTAGAGAATTCAATCTGGCCTATAGAGAAGTGGAGATGTCGATAAGTCAATCTAACATATAGAGAATTGGAGATATCGACAAGTCAAAATACATATAGAGAAGTGGAGATATCGACAAGTCAAAACATATACAGAGAAGTAGGGATATTGACAAGTTAGAATACATGTAGAGAAGTGGAGATATCGATAAGTCATTTAAACATGTAGAGAAGTGGATATATCGATAAGCCATTCTACATCTCGATATGGACATCTCTATACAATATGAAGATTTCGATAACAGCTTCAAGAATTACAAAAAGCATCAACCCTGAAGAGTCAAGATTATCTATCAACAAACCATTTTATCATCAAAATGGAATGTCCACAAATACAGCTTGAGAAGTGCAAGATCAAGGGCTAAGATGAACTGGACAAAGTAGGGTCACAGACCTAGAAGATTATATTCATATTTGTTTCACTTAAAATAGAAATAGAAAAAAGGACTTTAGAAAATATGTTGGTCTATTTTAGTGCAATTTCTGTAAACTGTGCATGTTGATCTATAAAAATGGCATGGGTCCTTAGTTCAAGTATAACAAAATAGATCTATGATTTCTTGTATTCTCTCAAGAAGTAGCTGAGTTTTTAACATTCAACAACACAAATTTGTAGCACGACATATTTGATTTTTAATTAAAAGATCAAGTAATTTTCTATAGTTATTTCCTCTACATTTTACAGTTAACTAATCATCACTGCAAATATTACATAGTCTGTTCAGTTCCATATCCAATACAACTAAGCTTGATTTTCTTGAAAGTAACTTACTAAGTTTTGAAAGAAAATTCAAGAAAAACACACTCGCCCCTCCCCCTGTGTGTATTTCATACCTAACAAGTGGTATCGGAGAAAAATCTGAAAGTAAACAGATTAGATATAGGAAGTATGAGTGCACAAAAACTTAGTAGTATCAATATCCGTGTCTTTGACAAAGAAAAATATATTCCATGGAAAAAAAGATGATGATGTTTATAAGGATGGCTCATCCATCGTATCTTGAGATTCTCAAACATGGACCCTTCATTCCTATGGTGAGGGTACCTGAAGCAACTGAAGGTGATGTAGTTATTCCTGGTCACTATGCTCCAAAAGATCCATCTACATACACTAAACCAGAGAAGTAGAAAGTCTCACTTTACGGTGGTTTGCAACTCATTCTAATTCAGTCTCTTGACAATGTCATGTACATCAACATTATCAACTGTGAGTCAGTCAATCAAATCTGGGAGAAGATAAAATATTATGTTAAGGCACTGAGGAAGTGAGTTCAGACCAGAGAAGGATTCTGATCTTACAATATGAGGGTTTCATGGATAAACCTAAAGAAAGCATTACTGAGGGTTTTTAAAAGTTTAACAAACTAATAAATAACTTGTAACTTCATGACAAGTTTTATGATGCTGAGGAGGTCAACCTGAAATTCTTACTCACTCTTCCTGACCATTTGGAACAAAACATCTCTGCAATAAGAGAAGGGAGAGATATAGGCATAAAAACTTTGGGGATTTTATATGATATTCTTAAAACCTATGAACTGGAGATGATGCAGAGAAAATTATGAAAGCTTAGTCAAGGATATATTGTGGATGTGTCAAGTGCCTTGATAGCTAATATCAAGAAAATTATTAAAAATGAAACTGAATCTCAGATTCAAGTTGTGCAGCCTGTTGTAAGGAACCTCAAAAGCAAGTCATCTGGAATTAGATGAGGATGAATATTAAACTTTTGATTAGTTGGATGAAATGAATCAGTTTATGGCCTACCATGCAAGAAAGTTTTCAAACATAAGAGTTAAGATGCCCAGGTACTTTAAGGGTAAATGTCAAGCCTCCTACAACAAAAAATGGAAAGGAAAATCTTAAACAAACACAACTGGAAAGGGTGGCTACAAGTCCGAATCTATGGAAAAATCTAAGATTAGATGTTATAACCTGTGATGAGCTTGGTCACTTCTCCATAGAATGCAGAAAGCCAAAGAAGGTGAATAAAGATAAGGCATACTTGGAGCTTGAAGCTAAGTGTGAAGCATTTCTGAAGAAACAACGGGGAAAAGCTTATATTGCTGAAGGAAAAAGTTGGGATGACACATATGATGAAGATGAAAATGAAGAATATGGAAACTATGCTCTTCCTTGGAGGAAGGAGAATCATCTGCTCTAAAAACTAAGGTACACGTGTTAACCACCATTGATTTGAATGCCTCATAATATAAGGAAACTGTTGAAAAGATGAGTATGGAAATGTTTCATATTGACACAAGTATGGTGGCTGCCATAGAGGAAATGAATAGATTGTCAAAGGTGAATGAGAAACTGGAAATTGAGAAATAAGAACTAGAAATGCATCTTGTGAGCCTAGAATATCTTAGGCAAGAAAATGAATATCTTAAAAATAAGCTGAAATGTGCAAAGGAGATAGAGGTTGTACTAAGAGAAAAGATTGAGAAAAATGAAATTAAACTTAAGTCATTTAAAATTCTTCTGAATTAGTTGGCCAATATCATAAAAAGAACAAACCCTGTGCTAAAATAATGATTGAGCTAGATTATGTGGCTAGTTCATCTCAAAAGAAAATTCAAGTTGATAAAAGTAAAGAAAGTGTGAACCAGGAAGTTCCTGTGGTGCTTCAAAAGGTGAATGCACCCTTGTACAAAGCTTGTGAGGTGAATTTCAGTGAAGAAGATCTCATCATTAAGCAACAATTTGCAGATTAAGGTGAAAGCAAGAAAATTTTCAAATAAACTATCAACACTGAATGCGAAAAAAGCCTGAGACTAGTTCAGTCATCAAGAAACCTAAAGCTGAAGCAAAGAATGAAAGCATAGGGAAGAAAAAAACATGAATGGGAAAATTGGAGTCAACAAAAGTAACAATTATTCTTATATTGTCGATGCCCCTAGAAAAAAGTATCAAAAATGTGGCTCAATTGTGACGACTCCTATATTTTTATTATTTTTATTATTTTAAAGTGTAAAATATGAATAAATAATTAAATAAAATATGTGTATTGGTTTTGGCAACAGTGTGTTGATTTTTATTAATCACTTGTGATTTATTGGTGCAGAGGATTGGAGTTGTGTAATCTATTCTTAAGTTATATTGTTTTGTTTTATGTTTAAAAGTGATTTTATTACAATTTTAATTCCATAAATATTTGGATTGTCTCTAAAATTGGTTTTATAATTTTATAATTTCAATAATTATTTTTAGGATTTTATAAAATTTAGAAATCAATATTTCATTAATTATTTATTTTTAAATGATTTTTTGATTGTGTTTATTTGTAAAATCCATATTTAATTTCGGAATTCTTCAAAAATCACGAAACTCATATTTTATGAAGTTTATAATATTTTGTGAATTTTAAAAATTGTTTTGAAATTTTTGGGATCAATTTCACCCGCACGTTGTTTTGTTTATTTGTTAAAATGCGGGTATTTTTTGCGCCCCAAAACTTGTTTAAAAATTTAGAAATCTACATTTTAGTTAACTTCGGGATATTTATAATATTTTAAAACTATTTTTGTAATTTTTTGTGCCCATTTTAACCGCGACTTGGGACCGCAAATTGCGAATTTTTGGGGCAAATCACGATTGCAGGACATGTGTACACTTCTCGTTATTTGTTTGATATGTGGCTGATGTATGAGAACTGAAAAAAAAAAAAAAAACAACCCCGACCCCCGCTTTTCTTTCACCCCTGTACTCAGTTGTTTCTCTCTTCTCTCATCTCGGTCTCTCTCTCGCGTTTCTTTGATCCATCTGTTCCTGCTCTTCCTTTTTCCTTCGTCCCTGTTGCTTCCTTGCTCGATTGCCGCCGTCGTGATCTCATTCCGGTGAGCTTGGTAGTTCAGTTAATTGTGTATATTTATATATACATACGTGTGTGTATATGTTTTTTGTGTGTGTGTGTGTTGTGTGAGCGTGTGTGTGTAGTTGTGCAGTGTGTGTGTGTGTCTGTGTCTGTATTGTTGGTGGTGTTGTCGTCCCTGTATTTTTCAGCCTTGGTTTCGGTTCTCTCTGTGTGCAGCGCGTGTATATGCGTGTGTTGGTGATGGAATTTTAATTATTTATTATTATTTTGCAGGAAATTATTTTTAAATAATATTTGTGATATGAATATTTCGTGTGGAAAATATTTCGAATAATCGATGAAGTTCCGCGTTGGAAACCCGAGAATTAATCTGGTACCCGCGAAATTTTGCCGTCGTTAGCAATGACTTTTTACGAGCGGACGGTGGACTGTGATGATCATTATCTGAGTCCTAAATTTTATAAATAAACAAAATAATTCGCATAACCGATTATGTATATAAATGATTTTGGGAATTTAAATTGCATTGCGAGTTGTGAATTGTGACTTGTTGTGAAATTTGGACGTCGATTGTAATCGATGGGTAGGCCTATAAACAGAAAAGTTGATGCCAAAATTTTCTAAAAATTTATTTTAAATACGAGAAACGCACTATATAATATGAAGTATATTACCCTTATTTGAATATGGACTATGTGATTACGTGATTTTGTGTACTTATAATACGAGTCGGGTTATCGGATTGGGTTATTAGGATTTGAGGATATCAAGCATGTCGGTATAACTGATTAGGGTGTTCTGTTATTGTAGATCCCATTCGAGTTTCGCCAGGACCGAAGTCAGCGTAAAAGCTACTTAGGATTTCTGAAAGCGTTGCAAGGCAAGTACCCATGACCATTCTTTTATGGTTCAGTATATGTGAATATATAATGTTTTAATCTCGCAGTGGAACAGAAACGTTTTAAGTTACGTATCCCATGTAGTTATAAATCATTGTTTTTAAAATCTGTTTTGGGGAAAAGTAACTTCGAAAGGTACCTATCTCAAATGAAATGATTTATGAACTAGATTTTCTATGTGTGCTATTAAATGAATGGTTTTGGAAATGAGATAGGTACAAGTGTTTTGAAAACTGGATAAAACGATCAAATATGGGATACATTGGGGTCAGAGTAGGCCTATTGAGGTGGCGTAAGAGGCTAATTCGGTTGGCGCATTATATAACCGATTAGTCCAGCGGCTCAGAGGCCTAGCTAGTCTGTGAGTTCCGGAACAGGTAAATGGGATGGCAGTTAGAGTCATCTGGTGTTGATAGCCTGATCAACTGTCTTCACATATCCGTTACGTATCTGATTTGGCTTTGTGATTCCCGTAAGGAAATGAGTAATTGATACAGTGGTTTTATAAATATGAATAGCATGCTATAATTGGACTCTGGTACTTACACAACACACTACTACGTTGTTTTGTTGAAAGCATGCTAGTTAGTGATATCCAATTATCTTAGCTTTTCTTTATATAATGTTGTTCGAATGATTTACGGATTTCAGATTTCATGTTGATTACAGTTCTGTTCCTATCACTGTTATATATATATATCACAGATGCCTAGAAGACCAATCAGACCTTGAAAGAACCGTGTCTTCGCCCATTCTAGACCCGGCTCCTCATAGGTAGTTAGAATCAGACCACATGTGGTCTGATGAGTTGCTGAATAAGTTAGTATGTGTGTTAAACTTTTGAATAGACGGTTTGTAATAATGTGTAGCCTGGACCATACTTGAACCTGGATCGGATCTTGGTTCGGGGTCGAGTTAGTATATTTTAATAATAACCTTGTTGTTTATATTTCTAGTAATTATGTTTGGTGACGTCAACTCCTGACACCAGGGTTGAGGCTGTCACATTTGGTATTAGAGCTACAGGTTCAAGTCCCTGATTCAGGTTAGGGATTGAGTTAAAAAGGTATAGAATTGTGTCTTAAGGTAAGTCAGCAACTCATATAGAGGAGCAAACCCTTAGAGTCAGTTGAGGGTTCCGACGGCGTTACCCTGCCATCTATTAATGTTTTGATAGAACTGCCTTGACCTTGTTGTGTCTGTCCAGTATATTTATCCTGTTAGCAGTGGCCTATTGTGATCTCTAGTTCTCCATCCCGGGAGAACCCATCAGACTCGGATAGCTCTGACTCCGAGAGGACCATGGATGTTATAGCTGAGGAGACTCCATTGCCTCCTCCACCAGTTTCTTCATTTCTACCGAGGGACATCCCTGGACCTAGTGCCCATCCTCACTGGGTACGTAGGTCTATATCTGCTATTAGGGATTTTCCTCCCGGTTGTGGTCCCAGTTCTTCCTCTTTGAGACCTCCGGTTCTTCCCTTCGCCCCTAGCTGTACCTCTTCCCCGATTCCCTACCATGTTCACCAAGCGGTGGATAGATCTTTCGTTACAGAGCAGAGTCCGGGGTTGACTGCGCAGCTTGACCAGATACTAGTTGGACCTTTCCAGGGCATCCCTGCCCCTTCACCCGATGTGCAGGCCAGTGTGCGATCTTTGACCCAGACTGCTGTTGAGAGGGCTAGATTCATTGACCGTTTTATTAGCTCAAAGCTCAGGGCCATTCAGTACCAGGACCTGGTGAACTGGTTGAGTTAGGTTCTATCGGTGGCAGTGGCAGTGGTTAGATCAGGGTTGCAGCAGAGGGATACAGAGCTCAGAGTTGGCTTCTAGGAGTTCTGTAGTTGTTTTCTTTATATATGTACATTATGTTGTGGTAGTTTGTAGTAGGCGAAGGCTGCTATGACAACCAATTTTGTTGTGTATTTGGATGGTTTCTTTTCAGTGGGATTTCAGTTGTATCGGTTGGATTTCTGTTGAGCCAAAGTATGGGGCATGCAAATACAATGAAGCAAAAATTGATGATCCTTATTCTTCTTGTGATAAGTTTGATTGGATACCCTGCAACATGAAGGTTATGACTAGTTGTCAAAAACTAAGAAAAATATCTGAAAGAAATCAATCTTGGATCTGAGTTAAAAAATGAGAATGTTAATCAACCTAAGAAAACTATTTCTTTTGATAGCTCAAGTTCTACTCCTGCCAACTCTGCAAAGAAGAAGAATGTGCCCAACACTGCTTGGGTATCTAAAAACATATAAAACTCATTATATGCGGGCAAAGAGAATAAGGTCATGTGGATCATTGATAGTGGATGTTCTAGATACATGACAGGTGATAATGCCGTTCTATTATAGTTTCAGGAGATGGTTAGCCCTTTGGTGACCTTTGGAGACAACACCAAGGGATTTTTAATGGGATGTGACAATTTGGTTTGTGTTAATGTTGTCATTCAAGATGTAGCACTGGTTGGAGGACTTGAGGTTAATCTTCTAAGTGTCATCCAATTCACAGACAAAAGATTCAAAGGTGAATTAAATAAAGAAGATTGTATAATCTCAAAGAAGAAGACTGGCGAAGTTACTCTCAAAGGACATCCCCGCCCCTTCACTCGATGTGCAGGCCCGTGTGCGATCTTTGACCCAGACTGTTGTTCAGAGGGCTAGATCTATTGACCGTTTTATTAGCTCATAGCTCAGGGCCATTCAGTACCAGGACCTGGTGAACTGGTTGGTGTTTGAGTTAGGTTCTATCGATGGCAGTGGCAGTGATTTGATCAGGGTTGCAGCAGAGGGATATAGAGCTCATAGTTGGCTTCCAGGAGTTCCGTAGTTGTTTTCTTTATATATGTACATTATGTTGTGGTAGTTTGTAGTAGGCGGAGGCTGCTATGACAGCCAGTTTTGTTGTGTATTTGGATGGTTTCTTTTCAGTGGGATTTCAGTTGTATCGGTTGGATTTCTGTTGGTTATTGTATAATAGCCGCTTTATTTTGTTGTTCAGTTTTATATATACTTGTGCGTTGTTATTATTGTTGTTACTATTATTGTTGCTTCTGTTGCTGGCATTTCTAGATTATAATCATTCACTCAGGATGGATCCAATTAAACTGAGGATGAGGATATTATCTTAGTGGAAACACTCTCCTGATACATATGTATAAACTGCTTGGAGCAATCCATTTTCTCATATATGACTGTTATGTTTCAGGAGAATGCCACTAAAGAAGAATTCTCAACCCAATAACGGATCTGCTGGAGATCTCTCCATGAGTGAATTGATGGATTTGTTGCATCAGCAGTCTACTCAGTTGGCCCAACAACAACAGCAATTCCAGCAGCAGCAACAACAATAACAGCAACAGCAGCTCATACAACAACAACAACAGCAAATCCAACAGCAGCAGCTGTAAATCCAGCAGCAACATGAGATGAGGGGGACAAACCAGGTTGTTAGTTTTAAGTCTTTCCAGGAGGTGAAACCCCCAAAGTTTAAAGGTGAAGTGGATACTGTTGCTGCCAGGATATGGTTGAAGGAAATGGAGAAGGCGTTTGCACTCACCAAGGCGAGTGAGGATTTAAAGACAGATTATGCTAGTTATTTCCTGAAGAATGATTCAAACTATTGGTAGGAGTCTACGCGAGCATTAAAAGGAGAAGGTCCTGTCCCATGAACCCGATTTACAGAACTGTTCTTGGAGAAATACTTTCTGAATTATCTCTAGAGTCGGATGAAGATGGAGTTTTTGGAGTTGAAACAAGGAGACAGGAGTGTCATAGAGTACAGAGCTAAGTTTACGGAGTTAGCCCATATAGCACCAGAGTATGTGAGTTCGGAAGCTCAACGAGTGAAGCGGTTTCAACAAGGGTTGAAGCCAGAGATAAGGAGTGGAGATGTAGCCTTATAACTCAAGACGTATACTTCGGTAGTTCAGGCTGCCTTAGTGATAGAAAGTGACCAGAGATTAGTTGCTAAGGAGTGGGGTGAGAAGAAAAGAAAGTTTGAAAGTGGACCTGCTAGGTCGGAATCAGGAGGAGTAAGTCAAAAGTTTCAGCACCGGTTTGGAAAGAATAAGGATGGGAAGTTCAGGAGACAGAACTTCCCCCAGGCTAGGCCCAGTACCACTTCAGTTAGTTGTACCCCGACAAGGTTTAACAAGCCAGTGATCGACTGTAAGACATGCGGAAAGAAGCACAGTGGTCAATGTAGAGACAATATCAACTGTTTTAAGTATGGCCAGAAGGGTCATTATTCCACTGAGTGTAAGTCTGAGACCCAGGGAGTAACCTACTTTAGTTGCGGTAAAGTGGGGCATATTCCTATGAATTGCAGATTAGTGACCCAAGGTAGTATTGGGAAAAGTGTGTCCCAAGGACCAGCTACAAGTATTGCTAGAGCTAGAACCTTTTAAGATGACCAAGAAATCTCCAGCTCATGATTCTGATGAAGTTGCAGGTACACTTTCTCTTAATTTCGTACCTGTTAACGTTTTATTTGATTCGGGAGCGTCCAAATTTTTTATATCTATGAACTGTGTGAATAAAATGCAATTGATGTTGGAAGACCGAGATGAACCTTTGACCATAGAGGTGGCTAATAAGGATAAAGTGCCCGTAAGTCAATTCTGTCATAAGTGCTCCATAGAGATTTCAGGATACACTTTCCCTGCCGACCTAATACCTTTTGAGTTAGGAGAATTTGATGTTATTCTAGGCATGGATTGGTTGTCTCTGTATAAAGCAAATATTGACTGCAAGAAAAAGAGAGTTGTTATGTATACCGCAGATAATAAAAGGATTAGTTATGAAGGACAGAGGCAGGACAATAAGTTCCTTTCAGTATTATAAGCAAAGAAATTGTTGCGGCAATGGTGTGAAGCGTATGTGGCTCATGTGGTGGATACGAAGAAAGAGACCCCTACCTTGGATGAGATTTCCATATTAAGAGAATTTCTCGACGTCTTCCTAGAGGAATTTCCAGGATTACCACCTGATCGAGAGATTGAGTTCTCCTTTGATTTGATACCCGGAGGTGAACCAGTGTCCAAAGCTCCATATAGGATGGCTCCAGTAGAAATGAAAGAATTGTCCAAACAACTTCTGGAACTAGTGGATAAGGGAGTTATTCGACCTAGTGTTTCTCCATGGGGTGCGCCAGTGCTATTCGTAAAGAAGAAGGATGGAAGTATGAGGTTGTGCATTGACTACAGAGAGTTGACCAAATTGACAATAAAGAACAAGTATCCTTTGCCACGCATCAACGATTTGTTTGATCATCTTAAGGGGCATGTTATTTTTCAAAGATTGATTTAAGGTCTGGCTACCACTAATTGAAGATAAAGCCTGAAGATATTCCCAAGATTGCATTCAGAACAAGGTATGACCATTATAAGTTCTTAGTGATATTGTTTGGATTGAAAAATGTGCCAGCGGCTTTTATAGATTTAATGAACCGGGTGTTAAGGAGTACTTGGATAAGTTTGTTATTATATTTATTGATGACATCCTCATATATTGAAAGACTACAAAAGGCACGCAACACATCTACAGATTGCCCTTCAGAAGTTGAGAGAAAAACAATTATATGTAAAGTTCTCCAAGTGTGAGTTTTGGTTGACGGAGGTACAGGTTCTTGGACATGTAGTGAGTAAGGAAGGCATCAAGGTAGACCATGTAAAGATTGAAGGCGTATCCAAGTGGGAGCAACCGAAGACTCCGACAGAAATAAGAAGTTTTCTCAGACTAGCAGGATATTACCGAAGGTTTGTAAAGGATTTCTCTAAGATTGCATCCCCATTAACCAAGTTAACCAGGAAGAATGAGAAGTTCATTGGGACGGAAAAGTGTGAAGAAGGTTTCCAGGAATTGTAAAGGAGGTTAGTGACAGCTCCAGTACTAGCATTGCCAGATAAGATGGGAAACTTTATGATTTATAGTGACGCTTCTTTGAAAGGTTTGGGTTATGTATTGATGCAACACGATAAAGTTATCGCCTAAGCCTCCAGACAATTAAAGCCTCATGAGCAGAAATATCCAGTACATGATCTTGAGTTAGCAGCTATAGTTTTTGCGTTAAAATTGTGGAGACATTACTTGTATGGAGAGAAGTGCGATATTTACACGGATCATAAGAGCTTGAAGTACATATTCACTGTTGTGCATATGTTGTGTACTTGATGATTTCATAAACAAAACATCTAAGTAGATTTTACTTAGTGAAATAATGTAGCACTCGACGGATAAGAATTATAGTCCCGACGGATAACTCATTATAGTCCCGATAGATGATTAACTTATTATCCATCGAGTGAGTAGCTTATGTAATAATAAGTTTGTAGCACAGTGATGTATGCACCTTTGTATAGAATTCGTAGTAGCATATAAGTCATGTTGACTTTAACTAGATATGCAGAATAGGTTGATTAATTGTACATAAGTAATGTCTTGTAATTCTGTATAAGTGAAATGAAGTCAAGTGCCAAAATAGCTACCGACGGATGATTAACAAAGCCTTCGACGGATGATCAAATGACTATCAACGGATGTTTAACATAGCATTTGACGGATGATCAATCAAGTCATCGACGGATGATCTGAAAGTCGACGGATGATCTTATCAAGAATTCAAACATCAATTAACAGTGAAAGCTGACACACAGCCGTCGAGTTGGATACAAACACATTGTGGAAGCCCATTAACTGGGTAATAGAGGACAAAATGCAGCAAAGATTAAGACTATTAGATTTTATATTTGTTCAGTCTTTTTGACTTTATAATCTTGGTATTATATAAAACAAAAGAGTAGCAAATAGAAAAATAACTGAGATAGTTGAAAAACACAAAAACAGAGAAATCTTTGTAAGCTTAATCTTTAGCATTTCCTGTTTTCTCAGCAGTTCAATTTGTAAGCAGTTGTGGGCATTTCTGCACACAGAGTCCTCTCGATATGTTATATATATCTCTGGTGGAATTGTTTAAATCCACCAGAAAGTTTTTAAAGACTCTTGTTTTTAATTACTTGTATTTTGATTCATTCAAGTTTATATTCCGCATTGTGCTAATCAAAACAAATATATCAATAATCGAGTTGAACATTTTTATTTCAAGAAAAAGGTTCAAGAATTCCATCCAACCCCCCTTCTGTAATTCTTGCTTCATTGTTAAGGGACTAACATTCACGCAAAAGGATTTGAACATGAGACAGAGAAGGTGGCTGGAATTGATCAAGGACTACGATTGTTCAATTAGTTATCACCCAGGCAAAACCAATATAGTGGTTGATGCCTTGAGCAGAAAAGAGAAGTTGAATATGGTTTAGATTGCGGATGAACTAGCACGAGACTTAGAAAAGATGGAGATTGAAGTTCGAGTACCAAGTGGAAATCAAGAGCAACTGTACGAGATTACCTTCCAACCAGCGTTGATGGAAAAGATCAAAAGGTGTCAAGAAGGAGTTATGGAACAAGAGTTGGATACTTTGACAGGAGAAGATTTGTGTACCCAAAAGGATAACCAAGGTTTGTTTAGTTTTCCTTCTAGAGTTTGGATTCCCAATATGACGGAACTAAAGAATGAAGTATTACACGAAGCGCACAACTCTCGGTTTTCTATCCACCCTGGTAGCACTAAGATGTACCAAGTCAGGAATGAAGAAGGATATTTCCAATTGGGTTAGCAAATGTCTCGTGTGCCAGACAGTAAAAGCGGAACATAAATGACCAAGTTGATTGTTACAACCTTTGGAGATTCCCCAGTGGAAGTGAGAAGAGATTGCAATGGATTTTGTAGTAGGATTGCCAAAGACGAGAGCAAATCACGATGCCATTTGGGTAATCATTGATAGGTTGACCAAGTCAGCGCATTTTCTTCCAATCAACGAAAGGTATTCTTTGGAAAAGTTAGTTAAGTTGTATTTGGATGAAATAGTGACCAAACATGGGGTTCATGTGTCCATTGTGTTGGATCGAGACCCGAGGTTCAATTCCAGATTTTGGACCAAGTTCCAAGAATATTTAGGGACTAAGTTGAATCTGAGCACCGCCTATCATCCTCAGACGGACGGTCAAAGTGAGAGAACCATTCAAACTATAGAGGATATGTTAAGAGTTTGTGTCTTGGATTTTAAGGGAAATTGGGACGAACACTTACCTTTGATTGAATTTTCGTACAACAATAGCTACCATGCCAGCATTGGAATGCTGCCTTACGAAGATTTTTATGGATGTAAGTGTAGATCACCATTGTATTGGGATGAAGTAGGAGAGAAGAAAGTGTTAGGCCCCGAGTTGGTTCAACAGACTAGGGATGCAGTGGCATTGATTAGGAAAAGATTAGAAGCATCCCAGGATAGGCAGAGAAAGAATGCAAACTTGCATAGAAAGGATATGAACTTCGAGATAGGAACACTGGTATTACTAAAGGTATCACCTTGGAAAGGGTTAGTGTTATTTGGTCAGAAAGGTAAACTTAGCCCCAGATTTATAGGACCATTTGAGGTTATTAAGAAAGTGGGGAGGGTTGTCTATGATTTACCGCCACAGTTGCAGCACATCCATAACATATTCCACGTATCCATGTTGAAGCCCTATGTTCCTGATTCGAATCAGGTTATAGAGTATTAACCCATTGAGCTTCAGCCAGATTTGTCCTACGTAGAACAACCGATCCAAATTTTAGACCATAAAGAGCGAGTCCTTAGGAATAAGTTGATCCCCATAGTGAAAGTCCTTTGGAGAAATCCTAGAGTAGAAGAGTCTACTTGGGAATTAGAGTCAGACATGCTTGATAAATATCCTCATTTGTTTAGCTAAGTCAGATTCTGGGGACAAAATCTTTTTAAGGGGGAGAGGATGTAACGACTCGTATATTTTTATTATTTTTATTATTTTAAAGTGTAATATTTGAATAAATAATTAAATAATATATGTGTATTGGTTTTGGCAGCAGTGTGTTGATTTTTATTAATTATCTGTGATTTATTGGTGTAGAGGATTGGAGTTGTGTAATCTATTCTTAAGTTATATTATTTTGTTTTGCGTTTAAAAGTGATTTTATTACATTTTTAATTCCATTCATATTTGGATTTTCTCTAAAATTGGTTTTATAATTTTGTAATTTCAATAATTATTTTTAGGATTTTATAAAATTGAGAAATCAATATTTCATTAATTATTTATTTTTAAATGATTTTCTGATTGTGTTTATTTATAAAATCCATATTTAATTCCGGAATTCTTCAAAAATCACGAAACTCATATTTCATGAAGTTTATAATATTCTGTGAATTTTAAAAATTGTTTGGAAAATTTTTGGGATCAATTTCACCCGCACGTTGTTTCGTTTATTCGTTAAAATACGGGTATTTGTTGCGCCCCAAAACTTATTTAGAAATTTTGAAATCTACGCTTTAGTTAACTTCAGGATATTTATAATATTTTAAAACTATTTTTGTAATTTTTTGTGCCCATTTTAACCGCGACTTGGGTCCGCAAATTGCGAATTTTTGGGGCAAATCGCTATTGCAGGACACGTGTACACTTCTCGTTATTTGTTTGATACGTGGAAGATGTATAAGAATTGAAAAAAAACAACCCCCACCCCCTTTTCTTTCACCCCTATGCTCGGTTGTTTCTCTCTTCTCTCATCTCGGTCTCTCTCTTGTGTTTCTTCTCGGTTTCTTTGCTCCATCAGTTCCTCCTCTTCCTTTTTCCTTCGTCCATGTTGCTTCCTTGCTCGATTGTCGCCGTCGTGATCTCGTTCCGGTGAGCTTGGTAGTTCAGTCAATTATGTAAATTTATATATACATACGTGTGTGTGTGTGTGTGTTGTGTGAGCGTGTGTGTGTGTGGTTGTGCTGTGTGTGTGTGTCTGTGGTCTGTGTTGTTGGTGGTGTTGCCATCCCCGTACTTTCTGGCCTTGGTTTCAGTTCTCTGTGTGTGCAGAACGTGTGTACGCGTGTGTTGGTGATGAAATATTAATTATTTATTATTATTATTTTGCAGGAAATTATTTTTGAATAATATTCGTGATATGAATATTTTGTGCGAAAAATATTTCGAATAATCGGTGAAGTTCCGCGTTGGAAACCCGAGAAATAATCTGGTACCCTTGAAATTTTGTCCCCGTTCGTGATGACTTTTTAGGAGTGGACGGTGGACTGTGATGATCATTATTTGAGTCCTAAATTTTATAAATAAATAAAATAATTCGCATAACCGATTATGTATATAAATGATTTTGGGAATTTAAATTGCATTGCGAGTTGTGAATTGTCACTTGTTGTGAAATTTGGACGTCGATTGTAATCGACGGGTAGGCCTATAAAGAGAAAAGTTGCTGCCAAAATTTTCTAAAAAGTTTATCTTAAATACGAGAAACGCAATATATAATATGAAGTGTATTACCCTTATTTGAATACGGACTATGTGATTACGTGATTGTGTGTACTTATAATACGAGTCGGGCTATCGGATTGGGTTATTAGGATTCGAGAATATCAAGCATGTCGATATAACTGATTAGGGTGTTCTGTTATTGTAGATCCCAGTCGAGTTTCGCCAGGACCGAAGTCAGCGTAAAAGCTACTTAGGGTTTCTGAAAGTGTTGCAAGGCAAGTACCCCTGACCATTCTTTTATGGTTTAGTATATGTGAATAACTAATGTTTTAATCTCGTAGTGGAACATAAACGTTTTAAGTTACGTATCCCATGTAGTTATAAATCATTGTTTTTAAAATCTGGTTTGGGGAAAAGTAACTTCGAAAGGTACCTATCTCGAATAATATGATTTTTGAACTAGATTTTCTATGTGTGTTGTTAAATGAATGGTTTTGGAAATGAGATAATGTTTTGAAAACTAGATAAAACGATCCGATATGGGATACATAGGGGCCAGAGTAGGCCTATTGAGGTGGCGTAAGAGGCTAATTCGGTTGCGCGCATTATATTTCCGATTAGTCCAGCAGGTCAGAGACCTAGCTAGTCTCTGAGTTCTGGAACAGGTAAATGGGATGGCAGTTAGAGCCTCTGGTGTTCATTACCTGATCAGCTGTCTTCACATATTTGTTACGTATCTGATTTGGCTTTGTGATTCCCGTAAGGAAATGAGTAATTCATACAGTGGTTTTATAAATGTGAATAGCATGCTAAAATTGGACTCTGGTACTTACACAACACACTACTACGTTGTTTTGTTAAAAGCATGCTAGTTAATGATATTGAGTTATATCAGCTTTTCTTTATATAATGTTGTTCGAATGATTTACGAATTTCATATTTCATGTTTATTACAGTTCTATTCCTATCACTGTTTACATTACTATTTTTATCTTGTTATTCATATGTTGGTACTGCTGAGCGATTATGCTCACCCTTGCAACCTGTTATATATATCGCAGATGCCTAGAAGACCAATCAGACCTTGGCAGAACCGTGTCTCCGCCCCTTCTGGACCCGGCTCCTCAGAGGTAGTTAGTATCAGACCACATGCGGTCTGATGAGTTGTTGAATAAGTTAGTGTGTGTGTCAGACTTTTGAATAGATGGTTTGTAATGTGTAGCCTGGATCAAACTTGAACCTGAATCAGATCTTGGTTCGGGGTT
The DNA here is from genome assembly GCF_009905375.1 of Apium graveolens. Taxonomy (NCBI): domain Eukaryota; kingdom Viridiplantae; phylum Streptophyta; class Magnoliopsida; order Apiales; family Apiaceae; genus Apium; species Apium graveolens. The sequence continues at coordinate 221,726,982 of NC_133650.1, forward strand.
GAGTTAGTATATTTTCATAATAATCATGTTATTTATATTTCTAGTAATTGTGTTCGGTGACGTCAAATCCTGACCCCGGGGTTGAGGCCGTCACAGTTGGTATCAGAGCTACAGGTTCAAGTCCCTGATTCAGGTTAGGGATTGAGTTAAACAGGTATATAATTGTGTCTTAAGGTGAGTCAGCAACTCATATAGAGGAGCAAACCCTTAGAGTCAGTCGAGGGTTGCGACGACATTACCCTGGCATCTATTAATATTTTGATAGAACTGTCTTGACCTTGTAGTGTATTTCTTGTATATTTATCTTGTTGGCAGTGGCCTATTGTGATCTCTAGTTCTCCATCCGGGGAGAACCCATCAGACTCGGATAGCTCTGACTCCGAGTGGACCATGGATATTATAGCTGAGGAGACTCGTGCCAACTCTGCAAAGAAGAAGAATGTGCCCAACACAGCTTGGATAGCTAAAAACACATAAAACTCATTATGTGCAGGAAAGAAGAATAAGGTCATGTGGATCATTAATAGTGGATGTTCCAGATACATGACAGGTAATAAAGCCATTATATTATAGTTTGAGGAGATGGTTAGCTCTTTGATGACCTTTGGAGACAACAACAAGGGATTTATAATGGGATGTGACGATTTGGTTTGTGCTAATGTTGTCATTCAAGATGTAGCACTGGTTGGAGGACTTGAGGTTAATCTTCTAAGTGTCAGCCAATTCACAGACAAAAGATTCAAAGGTGAATTTGACAAAGAAGATTATACAATCTCAAAGAAGAAGACTGGTGAAGTTACTCTCAAAGGAGTAAGGAAAGGAAGAATATTTTTTGCAGATATGAACTCATCAAGAACGGACAAAGTGTGTTACTTCTACACCAAGGCATCAAGTAAACAATGCAGACTTTGGCACAAAAATCTCTCTCACCTAAACTTCAAAGCAATCAACACACTTGTGAAAAGAGAGTTAGTAAGAGACATGCCGGCATTGGAGTTTGTCCAAGATGAAGTCTGGGAAGCTTGTCAGAAAAGAAAGATGAAAAGATGAAGTCATAAAAGCACAATTGTGAACTCTATCAATGCTCCTCTACAACTTATCCACATGGACTTGTTTTATAATGTGAATGTCATGTCCATTTCTAAGAAGAAATATGCACTGGTAATGGTGGATGACTACTCAAGGTACACCTAGGTGGAATTTATCCATTCGAAAGATAAAGCTTCACATATCATCATTGAGCATATAAAGAAGATTGAGAAACAGGCTGAAGATGACAATTATGTGAAAATATTGAGAAGTGACAATGGTACTGAGTTCAGAAATTCTATTCTAGATGATTTCTGTAAAGACGGGTGTATCACTCAAAAGTTTTCAACTTTAAGAACACCTCAATAAAATGGTGTGGTTGAAAGAAAGAATAGAACTCTAGTTGAAGCCGCAAGAATAATGTTGTCGAAGGTCAAGTTACCAACAAGCTTTTGAAAGGAAGCTGTTAACACATCATGTTATACTCAAAACAGATATATGGTGAAAAAAAGAATTGTAAAGTCACCTTACTCAATCATGTCTAAGAAGAAGCCTACAGTTAAACATCTTCATTTGTTTGGAAGCAAATGTTTTGTGTTAAAGGACAACTCTGAATATGTTGGCAAATTTGACTCGAAAATATTTGAATCTATATTTATTGGTTATTCATTGGAGAGGACTGCTTATTGGGTCTATGTATTAGAGCAAAGAAAGATCATGGAGAGCATAATTGTGACTTTTGATAATGGCAAGTATCCTGGTTTGGAATGTCTTTATGAAAGTGAAGCTAAAGCCTTGAATTTTGAAAATCTCAACCTTGATAGTGATTCTAAAGATAATGAAAAGAATGCAGACAATAGAGAAGAAGAAGCTAGTGATCCAATCATTTCCATGCATGAGGATTCATCTCAAGATAGAATTACACCTAAATTTGATAGCACAAACTCAGGGGGAGAAAGACGTGATAGTTCTGCAAGTCATGCCAATAATGAAGAAAATGAGGACACCTCTAGTCATCTAAATCAACACACTAGGAAATGGGACAAGAGTCACACTCGAGAAACTATTATTGGTGATCCCAGTGCTGGTGTGAGAATGAGAAGTGCCACTGTAAATGAATGTCTACATGCCTGCTTCTTATCTCAAATTGAGCCTAAGAAAACTGAAGAAGCTCTACTTGATCCTGATTGGATAACTGCTATAAAAGAAGGGCTAAATCAGTTTGAAAGGAAGAAAGTTTGGGAGTTGGTTCCTGCACTAAGAAACAAAAGCATCACTGGAATAAACTAGGTGTACATAAATAAAATGGATGAAAATGGTGTTCTTACCAGAAACAAAGCAAGACATGTTGCTAAAGGCTACTCACAAGAAGAAGGAATTGATTAGGATGGAATTTTTGCTCCAGTTGTAAGACTTGAAGCAACAAGAAACTTTCTTGCATTTGTTGCACACTCAAATTTTAAAGTGTATCAAATGGATGTGAAGAGTGCATTCATTAATGATGAATTGGAAGAAGAAGTCTATGTGCAAAAACCGCTAGCTTTGAAGATCTAGAATTTCCAGATTTTGTTTACAGACTTCTAAAGGCTTTTATGGTTTGAAGTAAACATTGTCAGAATTCTTAATCAAGAATGGATTCACTATAAGCAAATTGATAAAATTCTATTTTATAAGCAACATGGCGATGACATTATCCTAGTTCAAATCTATGTGGATGATATCATTTTTGGCTCTACTAATGAAAAGCTTTGTCAAAGATTCTCAAAACTCATGCAAAGTGAATATGAGATGAGCATGATGGGAGAACTGAGTTACTTCCTCAGCCTTCAAGTTAGTCAAAAAAGTGATGGAATTTTCATCAATCAAACTAAGTATGTCAAAGATCTTCCAAAAAATTTGGAATGGTGGATTGTTCACTTGCACTACTCCTATGTCCACAACTACCAAATTGGATGAAGATAAGAAAGAAAAGAGTGTAGACATTTCAAGTTATAGGGGAATGATTGGATCTCTACTTTATTTGACTGCAAGTAGATCAAATATCATGTTTGATACATGTATGTGTGCAAGATTTCAAGAAAATCCTAAAAAATCACACCTAATGGTTTTCAGGAGGATTTTTAGATATTTGAAAGGTACTCCTAACTTGGGATTATGGTATCCAAAGGGAACTCATTTTGAAGTTATTGGATACACATATGCAGATTTTGCTGGATGCAGGGTTGACAGGAAGAGCACCTGTAGAAGCTGTCAATTTTTTGGTCAAAGACTTGTATCTTATTATAATAATAAATAATAGTCGGTGTCAACTTCCACAGTTGTGGCTGAATATAACTGGAAGTTGTTTTACTCAACTGCTTTAGATTATAAACCAAATAATGGATTATGGACTAGTGTTAAAGAAGATTCATATCATGTTTGACAATACTAGTGCCATATCTAGTGTTGCTAATCCTATTAATCATTCCAGATGAAAGCACATTGATGTAAGGTACCATTTCATTAGAAAACATGCTACTAATGGTACCATTGAGCTCATTTATGTTCCAACAGAAAAACAGTTAGCTGACATTTTCACTAAACCTTTGGATAAAGCAACATTCACAAGACTTGAAAGTGAAATTGATATGCTTAATTCTTCATCCTAAGGCAAGAACTCAGCTAACATGTTGCAGCAGATTAATTGTTAATAAATTAAAATTAATTTTATTTAATTAGGAATTTACTGAAATGTGAGTTATAAATATTTCAGAAGTCTCTGTAAATTTATTTTTCAAAATTAAACTTAACTTGGAATATTTCCAATTCTGAGAAAAACTGCCCAAATGCCAATTCATAATAATTATGTGTGAAATTGATATAAGACAGAAACAGTTTGAAACACAAGTATGTAGAGAACTAAGTTCTTGGTATGTCTTTTTTGACTTCTCGATAAGTCATGTAGAGATCTTGATATATTATCGATATGGAGTTCTCTACAATACAGTTTTATACTTCTCACCAACTCAGACTGAAAAAATTTAATTCAATACATTATTTACAGTAAAATACTTTTGATATTAAATCAATTTTATATTTATATTGTTTTTTACAATATAAATTAAAATAAATTTAGTCCTAATAGGAAAACTGGGTATTTGTACAATATATCGATATATCACTATCTAGTTCTCGATAAGAGTCAAGAAGAAGACATCTTGATATGAGTTTTCTACACTCTCTATGTGACTTCTCGATATGTGTTTTACCGTTCTCATTCTTTTGTCGTGAAGTAACATCTCTACTCTATAAATACTCAGACATAACCACTCTTTACGCTTTCGAAATCTCAGTTGACCTAATTACAATGATTTTTCACCATTTTACATCTTTTCAAGCTTTCTTCTTCTCAAAACCACATACCCACTCATTTTTCTCAAGATTACTAATGGCATCCAACACAAAAAACCAAAGAGCGGTAATTCCCAAGGATGGAACCAACTATTTGGATTTTGGTGACCCAACACAGGCACCTGATAATTTCAAATATTTTGTGAAGTTTGTGTCTGAGTCTTATCTTGCAGTAGCTCTTATTACCAATCCAACCCTGTATTTGGTTGTGTTGAACGAGTTCTAGAATAGTGTTGTTCTACGCACCAATAGTGTCCATGATGGTGACCTGTACAATTAAAGGTGTAGCTGTGGAATTTAATGCCGATGACATAAACAAAGCACTGGGCATCTCCACAGAGAACATGGTTGAAGCTCCTAGCTCCCAGGAACTGGAAGAATTTATGGACTTTATCAATTACAGTGAAAAGATTGATCTAGATAGGATGAACAAGAAGAATCTAAGAAGGGAATGGTCCTTTGTCTTGGATACAATAATAAGGGCCTTCACATGCAGGATGATAGAATATGATAGCGTTTCAAGTGCGGTCTAGAAGTTGGTGTACTCAATGGCCTATGATATGCACCTTAATATTGGAAGTCTCATCCTGGGAGAGATAAGCATCGGGCTAACAATGCCTTTGGTGAGTAGGGGTAAGGAAATTTTCTTCACTAGGTTTATCATATTTAAACTATAAGGTGAATGACATTCACCAAACACCAGGCATTGATGTAAATCAAATAGGCATCTGTAAGTCAGTGTCCAAATTTCTATGTGGACAACTGAATACAAAGAATCAGGTAAAGGTGAGCCTAAATATCACTAACTTTATTTTGGAGAAATTTAAGACTTACCGTTACCCTATTCCTGATATGAGATGTACTACCATTGCTAGTACCGCTATGGTGGTACAAACACAGGCACACCTACAGGAGCCTTCCATAGCTGAAACCATTTCTTCTCAACCCCTAGATGTTAGAAAACCAACTGTTTCATCCTCTCGAAAGGGTGGAGCTAGTAAAACGAAAAGAAATTAAGTTAACCTAACTGTAATTAATGAGAGTGAATAGATACAAGGTGAGGATGTGAGTCACCTTCTCAAAAAATTAAGGAGAAAGAAGATAGAGCTGACCACTCTCTGTATTTTCTCAAAAAGACGCAGTTGTAAACAAGGGTTTAAAACAGACTCTAGTGGCATCTTCTCAAGAAGATGTCACTATTGAACAAAGCACTCTCCCAAGTGCATCTCGTAAAGAGTCCGCACTTCTTCTTGAGCACACTCTAAAAGGTGAAGAAGTGATAAGGTTGGCACACATCATGAGAGTACATCTATTGAAACTCCCTCTTTTACATAGAGGGAGTTGCTAACACTCAATACTAAACTCACTAATCTTATCTCATAAATTTCTTCCTCTTTCAATGAAGGAATTGAATTCACTTCTCAAGTCCTACCAAAATCAAGTGATAAAGTTCATGAAACTGTGCTCACCACTTAGGAACAACATTTAGATGGTGAGAGGCCAAATGTTTAGTTGGACCTTAATAACACCTTCACAAATGAGTAGCTCTCCCTCAAGTGTACTCCCATCAAACCTTTGAGCCTGTGAAAGTTGTGGTGCACATGAAGGTGCATTGGTTTGCATAGGACCTTCAATAAAAACTGATGAAACCCATGTGTTTTTAATGGCATCATCAAGGTCCAACTCAATACTTGGCCTCTAACCATCTAATTTTTATTTCTGAGTGGTGAGCACAGTTTCATGAACCGTGTCACTTGCTCTCAGTATTGTGTGTGCCAACCAAATTTCTTCTTTCACCTTCTTGAGTGTTCTCAAGAAGGGATATAGACTCTGTACATATTGCACTAGGGAGAGTGCTTGATTCAATAGTGACTCTTGTTGAGAAGATGCCACTAGAGTCTGTATTGATCCTTTGTTTACAAGTGCATCTTTTTGAGAAGATGCAAAGGTGGTTAGTTGAGTGGTCAACTTAATATTCTTTCTCCCTGGCTTTTTAACCAGGTGAGACACTCACTCACTTTGTTTTTTCTCACTCTCATTGATTACATCTAGTTGAATATGTTTTCTCTTCTTTTTACTAAATCCATCCTTTTGAGAGGATAAAGAAGTATTTTTTCTAGCATCTAAATATTGTGAAGAAGTGGTTTTAGTTGTGGTAGGATTCCATCGGTGTTCATACATGTGTACTGCTACAGGACCAGGAGCCATAGATGTAATAGAACTTTAAGTGCTTCTCATGTCAAGCATTGGATAAGGGTAAGTCTTGAATTTCTCCACCCTAAAGTTAGTGATATTTAGACTTACTATTACCTGATTTTTTATTATTCAGTTGTCCAAATAGGATTTTGGACACTGACTTACATTTGCCTACTTTTATAGCATCAATCCCTTCAGTTAAATGTATGCCATTCACTTTAAATTTAAAGCAGACATAATGAATCTATAAAAGACGATTTCTTTACCTCTACTTACCAAAGGAATTATTAGCCTGGTGCAGAGTTCTCCTAGGATGAGGCTTCCAACACCAATGATCTTTTCTTATTCCATTGAGTAGACAAGCTTCTGGACCACATTTGAAATATTGTCAAAGCCTGTCTTCTTGCATGTGAAAGCCCCGATAATTGTGTCAAACACAAAAGACCATTATTTCCTTAAGTGCTTCTTGTTGAGCATGTCCAAGTCAATTTTGTCTCCATTATAGATGAAATCCATAAATTTTGAGATCTCTTCTGAGCTAGGAGCTGCACCCATCTTTTATATGGAGATGCCTAGTGCTTTGTTCAAGTCAAGTGCATTAAACTCCACAGCTACCCCCTTGATAGTGCAGTTTACCATCATTGTCATCACCTGGTTCTCATCTTCATGATTGGTAAGTATAGCACTGTTCCAAAATTTGTTGAGAAATCCAAGTACAACACAGGGTTTACTGTTAGGGCTCCTACTAAGGTAGGAATTAGCCACAAACTTCACAAAGCACTTGAAATTATCAGGTGCCTGTGTTAGGTCAACAAAAGCTAAAATGTTAGTCCCATCCTTCGCGATTATAGATCTTTGGGTGTTTGTGTTTGAAGCCATTTAATAGTGTTATGAATTTGAGAGGGTAAGTGTTTTTGATAAAGAGAAGGATTGAAAGTTTGAGAATGGTAGAAAAATTGTTGTAATTAGGACAATTGAGATCTCGGCGTAAAGAGGGATTATGTCGAGATGTCTGGGTATTTATAGTGAAGAGATGTGACTTCTCGATAAGAGAATATTGAATGGTTAAAAAATCACATAGCTTATAGAGAACTCATATCAAGATGGCATTTTCTTGATTCTTATCGAGAACTAGATAGTGACATATCGATAGGTTGTACATATACCCAATTTGTCCACTTGGATAGATTTATTCTAATTTATATTAAAAATACAACATAAAATTAGAATTGATTTTATATCAAAAGTATTTTACTGAATTAATTTATTGAATCAAATTATTCCAGTCTTAATTTTTGATAAGTCTAAAATTGAATTGTAGAGAACTCCATATCGATAAGTATATCGAGATCTCTATATGGCTTATCGATAAGTCATTGAAAAAACTTATCGATAACTCAGTTCTCTACATACTTTTACTTAATATGACTTTATCTTATATTAATTTCACATACCATTAATATGAATTAACATTTTTATAGTTTTTCTTATAATTAAAAAAATTTCAAGTTAGATTTATTTTTGAAAAATAAATATATAGAGAATTCTAAAGTATTTATAAATCATATTTCAGTTAATTCCTAATTAAATCAAATTAAATATGATTCCCTAAGAATTAATCTGCTGCAACATGTTAGCTGAGTTCTTGCCTTAGGATGAAGAGTTAATCATTCCAATTTCACCTACAAGTCTTGTAAAAGTTGCTCCATCCAAAGGTTTAGTGAAAATGTTAGCTACCTGTTTTTCTGTAGGAATATAAATGAGCTCAATGGTACCATTTGTAGCATATTCTCTAATGAAATCATACCTTACATCAATGTGCTTTGTTGGAATGATTAATAGGATTATCAACTATAGATATTGCACCAGTGTCATCACACATGATAGGATTTTTCCAGCAACACCAGTCCATGATCCATTAGTTGGTCTCTAACCTAAAGTACTTGAGCACAATAACTTTTAGAAGCTATATATTTATCCTCAGCTTTGTAAGTTGACACAGACTGTTGTTTCTTACTATACCAGGATACAAGTATTTGACCAAGAAATTGACAATCTCCACTAGTACTTTTCCTGTCAATCCTCTATCCAGCAAAATCTGCATCTGTGTATCCAACAGCTTCAAACCCAGTTCTCTTAGGGTACCATAATTGTAAGTTTGGAGTTACTTCAAATATCTGAAAATCTTCTTGACAACCATTAGATATGATTCTCTAGGATTTGCTTGAAATCTTGCACACGGACATGTAACAAACATGATGTCTGATCTACTTGCAGTAAAATAAAGTAAAGATCCAATCATTTTCCTATAGCTTGAAATGTCTACACTATTTCCTTTCTTATCTTCATCCAATTTGGTAGATTTAGACATAGGAGTAGATGCAGGTAAGCAATCCACCATTCCAAATTTCTTCAGAAGATCTTTCACGTGCTTATTTTGAATGATGAAAATTCCATCATTTCTTTGACTAACTTGAAGGCCAAGGAAGTAACTAAATTCTCCCATCATGCTCATCTCATATTCACTCTACATGAGTTTTGAGAATCATTGACATAGCTTCTCATTAGTAAATCCAAAGATGATATCATCCACATAGATTTGAACTAGGATAATGTCATCACCATGTTGCTTATAGAATAGAGTTTTTTCAATTGTCCCTATAGTGAATCCATTATTGAACAAGAATTCTAACAAAGTATCATACCATGCTCTTGGTGTTTGCTTCAAACCATAGAGAGCCTTTAATAGTCTGTAAACAAAATCTAGAAATTCTGGATCTTCAAAGCCAGGAGGCTGTTGCACATACACTTCTTCTTCTAGTTCACCATTGAGGAATGCACTTTTCATATCTATTTGATACACTTTGAAATTTGAGTGTGCAGCAAATGCAAGGAAAATTCTTATTACTTTAAGTCTTGCAACTGGAGCAAAATTTCACCATAGTCAATTCCTTCTTCTTGTGAGTAGCCTTTAGCAATTAGCCTTTCTTTGTTTCTGATAACAATACCATTTTCATCCATTCTATTCTTGTACACCCACTTTGTTTCAATGATTCTTCTGTTTCTTGGTACAGGAACAAACTCCCAGATTTTGTTCCTTTTAAATTGATTTAGCTCTTCTTGCATAACAGTTATCCAGTAAGGATCAAGTGGAACTTCTTCAGTTTTGTTAGTCTCAATTTGAGATAAGAAGCATGCATGTAGGCATTCATTTGTAGTGGCACTTGTAGCTCTCACACCAACATTAGAGTCACCAATAATAATGTCTCTAGTGTGACTCATGTCCCATTTTTTGTTGTGTTAATTCTGATGACTAGAGGTGTCCTCATTTTCTTTACTATTGGCATGACTTGCAGAATCATCATTTTTTTCTCCCCCTGAGTTTGAGAAATCAAATTTAGGTGTTCTTCTGTCTTGAGGTGAATTCTCATTTTCAGAATTCACTGGATTACTAGCTTCTTCTTCTCTATTGTCTGCATTTTTTTCACCTTCATCTTCAGAATCACTGTCAAGATTGAGATTTTCAAATTTCAAAGCATCAGCTTCATTGTCATTAAGACATTCCAAGCCATGATACTTGTCATCATCAAATGTTATATATGCGCTCTCCATTATTATTTTTTTGCTCTCTATTATTTTCTTTTGCTCTCAATAACCAATAAAGATAGCTTAAAATAATTTAGAGTCTAATTTGCCAATATACTCAGAGTTGTCTTTTAACATAAAGCATTTGCTTCCAAACACGTGAAGATGTTTAACTATAGGCTTTTTCTAAATAATAATTGAGTAAGGTGACTTGCCAATGCTCTTGTTTATGAAGTATCTATTTTAAGTGTAACATGTTGTGTTAACAGCTTCTTCCCAAAAGTTAGTTGGTCTGTTGCATCCTGCAATATTATCCTTGCATCTTCAACCAAAGTTCTATTCTTTATTTCAACCATACCATTTTGTTGAGGTGTTCTTGGAGCTGAGAAGTCTTGAGTGATGCCTTTTTCTTTGCAGAAATCATTTAATATGAAATTTCTGAACTCAGTACCATTGTCACTTCTCAATCTTTTCATAAAATTGTCATCTTCAGCATGTTTCTCAATCTTTTTTATGTGCTTAATTATAATGTATGGAATTTCATCTTTAGAGTGCATAAATTCCACCCAAGTGTACCTTGAGTAGTCATCCAATATTACTAGTGCATATCACTTCTTAGAAATGGACATGACATTCACGAGACCAAACAAATCCATGTGGATATGTTGTAGAGGAGCATTAATAGAATTCACAGAATTACTTTTGTGTCTTGATCTTTTCATTTTTCCTTTCTAAAAAGCTTTACAGACTTCTTCTGGACAAACTCCAAGGCTGGCATGTCTCTCATCAATTCTCTTTTCACAAGAGTGTTGATTGCTTTAAAGTTTAGGTGAGAGAGCTTTTTGTTCCAAAGTCTGCTTTGTTCAGTTGATTCCTTAGTGTAGAAGCAACACACTTTGTCCTTGTTTGTTGAGTTCATGTCTGCAATAAACAGGCATCTTTTTCTTACACATTTGAGAGAAAATTCATTAGTCTTCTTGCTGGTAATTGAGCAATCATTTTTGCCAAATATTACTTTAAAACCTTTATCTCTGCAAATTGACTGACACTTAAAAGATTAACTTCAAATCCTCCAACCAATGCTACATCTTGAATGACAATATTTCCATAAATTAAACTGCCTTATCACATTGTGAATCCCTTGATGTTGTGTCCAAAGGTCACCAAAGGGCCAACCATCTCCTCAAACTACGATAGCATGGCTTTATCACCTGTCATGTGTCCGGAATAACCACTATCAATGATCCACATGACTTTATTCTTCTTGTGCTACACACAATGAAGTTTAAGTATTTTTAGCTACCCCAACAGTGTTGGGCACAATCTACTTCTTTGTAGAGTTAACATGAGTAGAAATTAGGCAATCAAAAGAAATAGTTTTCTTAGTTTGATTAACTATCTCATTTTTTACCATATATCTAAGATTAACTTCTTTTAGATCTTTTCTTAGTTTATGACAACTAGTCATAACCTTCATGTTGCATGGAATGCAGTCAAACTTGTCACAAAAAAGAATAGGATTCATCTGCTTGAGCTTCATTGTACTTGCATGCCCCATAATTTGGCTTACTAACAATATTTTTATAAAGATGAGTTAGGTGATTTATTGAGCCACATCTTTGACATTGCTTCCTAGGGGCATCTGCAACATAAGCATAATTATTGCTTTTGTTGACTCATATCTTTCCATTTTCTGTTCTTTTTTTTCTTTCCTGTGTTTACATTCTTTACTTTTGTTTTAGGTGTTTTAGGACTGGACTAGTCTCAGGTTATTTCTCACTTTCAGTGCTGATAGTTGATTTGACATTTTTCTTTTCTTCATCTTCATCTGCAATTTCTTTCTTAATGATGAGCTCCTCTTGACATCTGCAACATAAGCATAATTATTGCTTTTGTTGACTCATATATTTCCATTTTCTGTTCTTCTTTTTCTTTCCCGTGTTTCCATTCTTTACTTTTGTTTTAGGTGTCTTGAGGACTGGACTAGTCTCAGGTTATTTCTCACTTTCAGTGCTGATAGTTGATTTGACATTTTTCTTTTCTTCATCTTCATCTGCAATTTCTTTCTTAATGATGAGCTCCTCTTCACTGAAATTTACCTCACAGGCTTTGAACAAGGGTGCATTCACTTTTTGAAGCAAACGGGAACTTCCTTGTTCATAATTTTTTTGCATTTATCAATTTGATTTTTCTTTTGAGATGAACCAGCCTTATAGTCCAGCCCAATTTCTATGTTAATATAGGGTTTGTTCTTTTCATGATATTAGCCAAATAGTTCAGAAGCATTTTTAAATGACTTAAGCTTAAGTTCACTTTTCTCAATTTTATCTCTCAGTATAGCTTTTATCTCCTCTGCACATTTCAGCTTGTTTTTAAGATATTCATTTCCTAACTGATTATTGTTAAGTTGCATTTATATCCACTTAGAAAGCTTCATAAAGGCTCAAATTGATGTTTTGTACTCAAGTTTTTTGTGTATTTGATGTGTTTTTGTACAGTTTTGTATTTCAGGGCATAAGTAAGAAGAAGGGCTGGAAATTGCATGATATATGCTTGGAAGAGTTTGAGGATGAAGCCTTGGTCAAATGCGCGAAGAAACCAGCAGTTGAAGACAAGAAATAAAGAAGAAATCATTTTTTCCAGAAGCTCAGCGCGGCCGCGCCATACTCAGAGCGACCGCGCCGTATCCCAGGGCGGCCCGCCAGGTCAAATTCTGACAATCCTGATTCTATTCTGAGACTGATTTTCTGGACTTCTATTCGAGCTGGGCTGCTATATAAAGATCTTTTTAAGACATTTTTCATAACGCGGAAGAAGGAGAAGGCAATAAGAAGACCTAATAGCACAAATACAACGAAAGAGAAGAAGAACTTGTTTTACTTGTGATTCTTTGCTTAAGTTGTAACCTTGGATGCTTGTTTTCTTGTTTGTTGAACCTAATACTCTTGATTACGTACTTTGATTAATTATTCTGTTTATAAAGACTTAGTTTATTATATCATGCTTTCATTGGAACCCACGGTGATGATGAGTTCGGTCATGAACTAATCATTATCGTGGGGTTCTAACGAATTTACTTATGGATTTCAATAGTTAATTTGTTTCGATATCTTAGTGTGTGGTGATTATATTATATCCTAGTATTGGTTGTGCTTATTCGTCTTATGAGTGTCTCGAACTTATAAGATAGCGTGTTAATCTCTATTGGAGCGATAGTGAATATAGAGGTTTAGAACTTGCCATGCTAGCATAGGTTCATGTATTTGTTATGCATGATTCGTAGGTAATTTTAACCGTCTTACTTGCCCTATGTAATCAGATAGATAAGTTGTGCATTAAACCTTTATGTTGTCAAATACTATAGACATATAGGGTCCCAACATAATTGGTCTCTATTCAGATTCTATCTCTTTTGTGGATGTCTGGTAGTAGGGTATTCGTGCAACGAAAGTTGGCGTTTACTAGTTTCGTGTTATCTGATTAGTTGTCCTCAACTTTGCATGCTAAGGTCAAGTACAATGACTTTAAATGAAGTAGTAATGAAGTTAGAATCCCATGTTTGTTTCATATAAGTAATTCAACCTCAATTCTCTTAGTTAATATTATTTAGTATAATCTCTTATTTTAATCAAAACCCTATTTGTTATTTGTCTTAACATAGAACGATAGCCATATCATTGTTGCATAGGTGCATAAATTGAATTTAACCTAAACCAGTCTCTGTGGGAACGAACTAGAAAGAATTTTATATTACTTACGAACGTGTATATTTGTGTGTTAATTTAGCACGTGTTTTCATCCTAACAAGTTTTTGGTGCCGCGGATGGGGACTCGGTGTTAATATTTAGTTTATGTGCTTGATATCAGTGGTCGTTAAAGTTCACTGACTCGGATAATTTACTTATTTCTTTGCTTGTTGCTTTTTCAGGTACTCTAGAGAGCGTGTATGCTAACGCGTTCTCGATCTCGCAAGAGAACACTAGATAAAATGGAGGAAGTAGTTGAAGAAGTTTTTGTCGAGGAGAAAGTTGAAGAAGAAGCGATCGTTGCAATGGGAGAACCAGCAGTGAATCCGAAGGCTTTAATGGATTATTCTCAACCGAAGATCTATGATATTCAGTCTAGCATTGTCAGACCAGCCATCACGGATATTACTTTTGAAATCAAGGCTAGCACGATTCAGATGGTGCAGAACTCAGTCCAGTTTGGGGGTTCTCCAACGGAAGATCCCAACATGCATATTAGAGATTTCATCGAGATCTGCGACACTTTCAAATTCAACAACATTTCTGAAGATGCTGTTAAGATGAGGCTTTTCTCATTCTCTCTGAGGGATAAAGCTAAGTGTTGGTTGTATTCTCTACCACCAGGCTCTATTAATATTTGGGAAGATCTTGCTCAAAAGTTTCTTGCTAAATTCTTCCCTATGGAAAAGACAGCTGTAATAAAAAACGCTCATACTCAATTTGCGCAGAAATCAGGAGAGTCTTTATGTGAAGCTTGGGATAGTTATAAGGAGATGCTTAGAAAGTGTCCTCATCATGGGATTCCTGACTGGATTATTATCAACTGCTTTTATAATGGTTTGGGAGCATAGTCCAGACCCATACTTGATGCAGCATCAGGTGGAGCCTTATGGGCTAAGAGCTACGATGAAGCTTATGAGTTGATTGAATTGATGGCTGCTAATGAATACCAGAACCCTTCTCAAAAACTACCTCAAGGCAAGGTAGCAGGAATTCTAGAGGTAGATGTAGCTACTGCTATAGCTGCTCAGCTTAAGGCTTTAATGATGAAGGTGGATTCTTTGGCTAATTATGGAGTTAATCAAATCACTAGTGTTTGTGAGCTTTGTGCTGATGCGCATGAGACAGAGCAGTGTGATATATCTAGTGAATCAGCTCAGTTCCTGAGCAACTTTTAGAGGTCGCAGCAGCCAGTTCCAGCCATCTATTATCCCAACAACCGCAATCATCCTAACTTCAGCTGGAGCAACAATCAGAATGCGGTACAATAGCCTTATCAACAGTATGCAGCAAAGCAATATAACCCTCCTGGTTTTCAACAAATGCAATATGCACCAAGACAACAACTCCAACTTCAACAATCTAATGAAAAATCTGAATTGGAGGAGTTGAGGCTCATGTGCAAGAGCCAAGCGGTTTATATTAAGACCTTGGAGAATCAAATTGGGCAGATTTCCATTGCCTTGCTAAATCGTCAACCTGGTACACTACCTAGTGACACAGAATTTCCAGGCAAGAAGGAAGCTAAAGAACAGGTAAAGGCAATTACATTGAGGTCTGGAAAAGTTACAAATCCTGAAAAATCTCAAGTTCTAGAAGATGACGTTGTGACTGAAGAAGATGTACAGAAGAAAGCAAAAGTGGAACCAAGGAAGAAAACTGTGGAACACACTCCTCCTGAGGGTAATACAGGGGAGAAGTAGATCTATCCTCCACCTCCTTTTCCTAAGAGGCTGCAGAAACAAAAGTTGGATAAGCAGTTTTCTAAGTTTCTGGAGGTGTTCAAGAAACTTCATATCAACATACCTTTCGCTGAAGCTCTTGAACAAATGCCTAGATATGTGAAGTTTATGAAAGGTATTCTCTCTCATAAAGTGAAGCTCAATGACTTAGAGACCGTTGCTTTTACGGAGGAATGTATTGATGTGTTGTAACAGAAGTTGCCTCTGAAGCTTAAAGATCCTGGAAGCTTTACTATTCCTTGTACCATCAGAAAGTTGTCGTTCGACAAATGTTTATGTAATTTGGGAGTTAACATCAATCTGATGCCTTTGTCTATTTTCAAGAAGTTGAATTTACCTGATCCAAAGCCTACATATATGTCCTTAGAGTTGGCCGATCATTCTATTACATATCCACGAGGCATTGTGGAGGATGTCTTGGTCAAGGTGGACAAACTCATCTTTACTGCTGAAATTATAATTATTGATTTCGAGGAGGATGAAAAGATTCCCATAATCTTGGGAAGACCATTCTTGGCTACTGGCCGAACCTTGATTGATGTGCAGAAGAGTGAGCTCACTATGCCAGTACTGGATCAGGATGTGACTTTTAATGTATTCAATGCCATGAAATTCCCTACTAATAATGAGGAGTGCTTAAAAGTGGAATTGGTCGATTCTCTGGTTACTTCAGAACTTGATCAAATGCTAAGGTCTGATGCCTTAGAGAAAGCTTGTTGGGGAATTCAGATAGTGAAGATGATGAAGGTGATGAGCAGTCGCAGTATTTGAATGCTTATCCTTGGAAGCGAAGGCTGGACATGCCTTTTGAATCTTTTGGAATATCAGAACTCAAAAATGCTGATGGGCGTCTAAAGCGATCTATTGAGGAAACTCCTAAACTCGAGCTTAAACCAATGCTTGAACACTTAAGGTATGCTTTTTTAGGTGATGCGTCTACTTTGCATGTTATTATTGCATCTGACCTTTCAGGTAGTGATGAGGAAAAGCTCTTGAGAATTCTGAGAGAGTCCAAATTGGCAATTGGATGGACTATAGCAGATATCAAGGGAATCATCCCTTCTTATTATATGCATAAAATTCTGCTAGAGGAAGGAAGTAAGCCAACTGTTGAGCAACAGAGAAGGCTAAATCCGATCATGAAGGAGCTCGTGAAGAAGGAAATTCTTAAATGGCTTGATGCAGGGATCATCTATCCTATTTCTGACATTTCTTGGGTGAGCCTAGTTCAGTATGTTCTGAAGAAAGGAGGCATCACAGTGGTTGCTAATGAGAAGAATGAGCTCATTCCTACTCGAACAGTACCAGGGTGGAGATTTTTTATGGATTACAGGAAGCTGAATAAGGCCATGAGGAAGGATCACTTTCTTCTTCCTTTTATTGATCAGATGCTTGATAGGTTGGTTGGGCATGAATACTATTATCTTCTGGATGGCTATTCGGGTTATAATCAGATTTGCATCGCTCCAAAAGATCAGGAAAAGACTACCTTCACCTGTCTATTTGGTACTTTTGCCTTAAGAAGAGTTTCTTTTGGGTTATGTGGTGCACCTGCCACATTTCAGATATGCATGATGGTCATTTTCTCTGACATGATTGGTCAGAATGTGAAGGTGTTCATGGATGATTTTTCTGTGTTCGGGGATTCTTTCGACGAGTGCTTGTAAAATCTTGGCGCAGTGCTTAAAAGCTGTGTTGAAACCAATCTGGTTCTCAACTGGGAGAAATGTCACTTTATGGTGCAATATGGCATCATTCTTAGGCACAAGGTCTCTAGTAAGGGTCTTGAGATGGACAAAGCCAAGGTGGGGGTCATTGAAAACCTTCCTCCACCAATTTCTGTTAAGGGGATCCGCAGTTTCCTTGGTCATGCGGGCTTCTATCGGCGGTTCATCAAGGACTTCTCTAAAATCTCTAAATTGTTGTGCAATATTCTAGAGAAATATGTCCCTTTCAAGTTTGATGATGAGTATCTAGCTGCTTTTGAGAGCTTAAAGAAGAAGTTAATTACGGCACATGTCATAACTGCACCTGATTGGGATGAGCCTTTTGAAATGATGTGCGATGCAAGTGACTATACAGTTGGAGTGGTCCTTGGGCAAAGGAAGAGCAATATATTTTTTGTGGTCTACTATGCTAGTAAGACCCTCAATGGTTCTCAACTTTACTAGTACTATTGAGAAAGAGCTCTTGGCTATTGTCTACGATTTTGAGAAATTTCGATCTTATTTGCTTGGGACGAAGGTGACAGTTTTAACTGATCATGGCGCAATTCGCTATCTCGTCTCGAAGAAGGACTCGAAGCCTAGATTAATTCAATGGGTTCTTTTACTTCAAGAGTTTGAGTTAGAGATCAAGGACAGGAAAGGTACTGAGAACCAAGTTGCTAATCATCTCTCTCGTTTAGAAGATCCAAGTACGACTTCACAGGATAAGATATTGATAAATGAGTATTTTCCCGATGAGTAGTTGTTTGGGGTGAAAGAAGAAGAACCGTGGTTCGCAGACATTTTGAACTATCTTGTGAGGAACATTATGCCCCCGGACTTATCTTCTACTCAAAGGAAGAAGTTTCGTCACGAGGTAAAGTGGTACATGTGGGATGAGCCATTTTTGTTTCAGAAAAGAGCTGACCAAATCATCAGGAGATGTATTCCGTACAATGAGATGGAGGGTATCTTGCGAGACTGTCATTCGACTGTTTATGGAGGCCACTATGGTGGAGAAAAGACAGTAGCTTGTATCCTTCAAGCGGGATTCTTCTAGCCTACATTGTTTAAGGATGCGCATCAGTTCATTTTGAAGTGTGATCGCTGCCAGCGTGTTGGTAATATGTCCAAGAGGGATGAGATGCCTCTTAATGTGCTTCTCGAGGTTGAGGTCTTTGATGTTTGGGAAATTGACTTTATGGGGCCATTTATCTCGTCATGCAATAATCAGTATATCTTGTTAGCGGTTGATTATGTCTCGAAATGGGTGGAAGTTAAAGCATTTCCGACGAATGATGCGAAGGTAGTGCTAAATTTTCTTCACAAGCAGATATTCACAAGATTTGGAACTCCAAGAGTCATAATCAGTGACGAGGGATCGCAATTCTGCAATCACAAGTTCACTGCTATAATATAAAGATATAATGTAAATCATCGCATTGCTACAACCTACCATCCTCAGACTAATGGTCAAGTTGAGGTGTCTAACAGAGAGATCAAGCGAATTCTAGAGAAAGTTGTATGTCTATCGAGAAAGGATTGGTCTTTGAAGCTGGATGAAGCTGTTTGGGCTTATCAAACAAGATACAAGACTCCGCTAGGCATGTCTCCGTTTCAATTGGTTTATGGTAAAGGATGTCATTTGCATGTGGAGCTAGAGCACAAAGCATATTGGGCTTTGAAGAAATTTGAACCTTGATATGGATGTAGCTGGTAAGAAGGGGATGCTTCAATTGAATGAACTCGATGAGTTTTGACTTCAAGCGTATGAGAACAACAAAATGTATAAGGAGAAAGCCAAGAGGTGGCACGATAGGGGTCTAGTGCTCAAATCATTTGTGTCGGGGCAACAAGTTCTTTTGTTCAACTCTCGTCTCCGTCTTTTTCCTGTAAAATTGAAGTCAAGATGGTCAGGGCCATTTATTATCAAAACTGTGTTTCCACATGGAGCGGTGGAGATTTTTTAGAATGATCCAGGCCAAACGTTCAAGGTAAATGGACAGCATTTGAAGCACTACCATGGGAATATGATAAACCGTGAGGTGGTTAGTGTCGTTCTATTGTCCACTTGATCTCGGGATGCTACGTCAAGCTAGTGACATAAACAATGCGCTTCTTGGGAGGCAACCCAAGCTTGTTGTAATTTAGTATAAGATAGAAGGAAGAAAAAGCAGAAAAAAAGACAAAAAAATAGAAAAACAGAAAAAAGGGTGTTTTTCCAAAAGCACGGCGCGCCCGTGCTGGGAAGCGGGGCGGCTGCGCTGGAACTCCACAGACACGGCGCACCCGCACTGCCTGGCGGGGTGGCCGTGCTGACCCCCTGTAGAAAAAAATAGAAAAATGGAAATTTCAAACAAAAACAAACACACCAGCCGAATTTTCCTCTTCCACTTCCCTTAATTCCTTCTCCAAATCAATTCTTACAAACATTACCCCCACTAATTCCATAATCTTATCCCATTTCTATTCTAATTCAATTTCTCAATCTTTATATATACATACACTTATACACAATCATCTCCATAATACTTTTACTCTCAACTCTAAATCTATCTTACACACATCTCTTTTCTCAATTCATCAAATCCAATGGCACCCAAGAGAGCACGAACTCAAGTTAGCAACAGCACTAACCCTGCCACTGCTAATTTTTTGAGTGTTGCTGGTATGAGGCCTCGATTTGCTACTCCTGAGGCTGAAGCGGAGTATACGGCTATTATCGAAGCTGATAGCGAAGGAGAGGGGTTTTCTCCCATCAGGGAAGGATGGTAAGTTGCTTTAGATGATTTTGGAGATGGGTTGAGTTGTTTTTTATGAGGCACCTGCTGTTGTGCCTATGAGTGTAGTTTGCGAGTTTTATGTGAATACAAAGACGGATAAGAACGGGTACTCGGTAGTGCGGGGGTTGACGGTGGATTATATGTCAGAGGCTATTCGGAGAGTGATCAACCAACCCGAGAGACAGTCGGCTCAGGAGGATTGGGTGGCTAAGACCGGGGAGGATTTTGACTTGGACTTGATTGTTGTTACGCTGTGTGTCTCAAACACTCACTGAAAGTTCAAGAGGGGTTTGAACGAGTATGCTACTTTCCCAGCCTCATGCATGAACAGGTTTGCTCGTGTTTGGAACTCTTTTATCTGTGCGAACATCATGCCTTCTTCTCATGTGCATGATATTACTGTGGATCGGGCAAAGTTCTTGTGGGGGATATTGCAGGGCGATTATGTAGATCTTGGCTCCATTATTTATCAGGGTATTCTGAGGTTTTTCTGTCAGAGCACCACGGGTTCTATCCTATATGCCTCAATTGCGACGAAGCTTTGTGTGGCGGTGGGAGTTCATTGGCCCGCATATGAGCAGCTTCAGTTACCGAGTGCCCCTATTGACAGTTTGACGATAGCAGTGATGTAGGATTGGTTTGGTGGGAAGGCTGATGAGAAGGGCCTGAGGTACACCTACGATCATTTACCGGGTGGCCAGCCAGCCGATCAGGCATATGCTGGTGGTTCTTCTCAGAAACCCAGAGCGGCATGGGAAAATCATATGGGTGAGGTCGGTCTTTCGCAGCAGCAGCAGCAGCAGGTAGAGGACAGTGCTGGTTTGGGTTCAACACAGTATAGGCGCTTGACGAGGCGGATGGATGCAATGTATGACATCCATAGCAGTTTTGCACAGGATCTTACCCCGGCGTTGTGGACAGCTTTTAGGGCCACGAGAGTTGACATTCAGTGGCTTGTTTTTGGTGAGGATATTCTGAACCCGCCTCCTAACACTCCACCCGCGGAGGGTGATGACCATCCTAATTCCGAGTAGGTATGCCTTTATTCCCTACTACTATTTCACTGAGGACAGTGAAAATTTTAAATTTGGGGTGGTAGTTAAAGAATATGTTTGTGTGAGTCCATATAGATGCATATTTATGATAGTTTAGGTCATATAGTTGCATATTTGTCATGTAGTTTTATTTATTTATTTTGTATATTTATTTTGCATGTTAGTATGTTACATATAATTGCATGTGCATTTTATCATGATCCATGAGGTTACTTTTCCGATTAATTTGTGATATTGATTCGAGTATAGTAATGTCACATAAAGGAATGTTAAGTCCTAGTGAATTGATTTGCATGCTAGAAATAAGAAATTTTCACTAAGTCTTATAGGTTTCTTGCGTGCTAGATCATCATCATGGTTTATTTATTTGTCGAGGTTTAATCACTTGTTTATGTCTAGAATTTGTGATATTCTCTTAGTGACGTAATAATATGGATTTTTAAAAATTGGAGAAAAATATTGGATTTCATTGCTAGTTGTTGTGGCTAGGTGTCAAATGACTAGTAGCCGGCTCAAATTTATATGAGTAGTCTAGGGTTGAGCAAGAAGGAACGAAATGCACTCGTTTAGAAATTGTTGAAAAAAAGAAAAAAAAAAAGAAAAAATATGTATTTCGCATAATTGATCACAAGTGGGCTCTTTAATACTCGAGTTATTAAGTTCTAGGGGACTTTGTGCCTAGTGACCTAAGGCTTTTATAGTATGGAATCCACTAACCTAACGCTCGCTACATGGGTATTATTGCATACGTCTTTTATGGACCTCACTTATTGCACAATCAAACAAGCATGTTTGAGTTTGTTATGTGTTAGCAATAAAAGCATGATTCCGTGTAGGACTCCGATATAAAAATCGAACTGTTGTCAGTTATTTTGAGTTTATCATTTATTCTGTTTATAACCTTGTGATTTCCTTGATGAGTAGTGAGTTATGATTATTGATCTAGTGTCGAGGGTATATCTGTTAAGCAATTGCACACACGCACGTTTCTAGCTTGTGGGTTGATTTGTGGGATTTGATTAAACTTTGTGCGAATAATTACATTCGTTGAGATGTTGCTTATTGGTTGGTTTAGTTAATCTGAGAGGATCGTTGCATTCATGTTAGTTGCATTCATTCATATTTTTTTTTTGAGTCTGTTATGCTTGAGAACAAGCATCGATTCAAGTTTGGGGTGTGTTAAGTGGCATTTATATCCACCTAGAATGCTTCATGAAGGCTCAAATTGGTGTTTTGTACTCAATTTGTTTGTGTATTTGATGTGTTTTTGTAGTGTTTTGTATTTCAGGGCATAGGTAGGAAGAACGGCTGGAAATTGCATGATATATGCTTGGAAGAGTGTGAGGATAAAGCATTGGTCAAGGGCGCGAAGAAACCAGCAGTTGAAGACAAGAAATAGAGAAGAAATCATTTTTTCTAGAAGCTCAGTGCGGCCGCGCTACACTTGGGAGAGCCGCGCCATACTCAGAGCGGTCGCGCCGTATCCCGGGGCGGTCGCGCCAGGTCGAATTCTGAGAATCCTGATTCTATTCTGAGACTGATTTTCTGGACTTCTATTCGAGTTGGGCTACTATATAAAGACCTTTTTAAGACATTTTTCATAATAGAGACGAAGGAGAAGGCAAGAAGAAGACCTAATAGCACAAATACAATGAAAGAGAAGAAGAACATGTTTTACTTGTGATTCTTTGCTTAAGTTTTAATCTTGGATGCTTGTTTTCTTGTTTATTGAACCTAATACTCTTGATTACGTACTTTGATTAGTTATTCAGTTTATAAAGACTTAGTTTATTATACCATGCTTTCATCGGAACCCACAGTGATGATGAGTTCAGTTATAAACTAATCATTATCGTGGGATTTTAACGGATTTACTTATGGATTTCAATAGTTAATTTGTTTTGATATCTTAGTGTGTGGTGATTTTATGATATCCTAGTATTGATTGTGCGTATTCGTCTTATGAGCGTCGTGAACTTATAAGATAGCGTGTTAATCTCTATTGAACCGACAGTAAATATAGAGGTTTAGAACTTGCCATGCTAGCATAGGTTCATGTATTTGTTATGCATGATTCATAGGTAATTTTAACCATCTTACTTGCCCTATGTAATCATGATAGATAACTTGTGCATTAAACCTTATGTTATCAAATTTTATAGACATATAGGGTCTCAACATAACACTACTAGAAAAATGCCCTTAGACATCGGTTATAAACCGATGTCTTTTTTTTTAAACCGATGTCTTCTCATGTGTAGAGAAAGGTAGGGGTCTTTAACATCGGTTTTTAGCCGATGTTAAAGATGTACACAGACATCGGTTTTTTAGCAAACTGATATATAATTAGCCCTTTTTTTGAATAAAATGTTAAAACTAGATTGTCAAAAATGGTATTTAGGAGGTTAAATAACACTTTAAACATATAACAGGGAAGTACTTTCAATTGATAGACATCAGATTCTTAAACAAATTGATGTCTTAATCCGTATTTTACATCGGTTCATTTGCTAAATTGATGTTAGACATGTATTATAACATCAGTTTTATTTGAAGAAGCGATGTGAAACTTCTACTTTAACATCGGGTTTTTTTCATTTTACTTTTATATACTTGCACAAAGTGATGTGTTTTAACATTATAGACATCGTTTTCTTTCCAATAATTCGATTTGTTTTGTTTGTTTAGTCATCATTTTTAGTTTGAGTAGGTGATGTGTTTTTAGTTGATTCACATCAGTTTTATAACAAGAACCGATGTTTGAGTTCTTATTTTTAAAAAAAATAAGCATGTGCATTTGTGCATAAACCCAGAAAAAGCAAAAAAATATCAAATGAGCATCCAACAAACAACCAAATTATATATTCAATCAATTTGCATGTCTACAACCAAAATCCAACCGCATTCTCCGACAACCAACATTTAACCATTCAGACGTCCAACAAAAAACCAACATCCATATCTACAACCAAAAACCAATCCACCCATCCATATTCATCTTCATATTTTAACTAAAATTTATACAACTTGATATATGCGTCTAAAATTTACCAACATACGAGACCACTAAAGTTTGCAAAAGCAAATGGTTCCCTTACTAGTTTGCAAAAATCAAGTCATTAAAAACTTCATATCAACTCCTGGATATATTCTGCAACCTCCATTCGCACCTCGTCAAGCTCGTCCTTCGTATAAGACAAACGGGTCTTAGTCGCCCACTAATTTTTAATAAACGTGACAAGGAATTAGCACATGAATTATGTAGAACTTTTTATTTTAATAGTTAACATGTGAATTAGATATACATTAGTTCTAAATGTCATTTCTCTGTCTGAAATGATTTCTTTCATATAGCGCAGGATGACATAGCCGCATTCATGACCACCAGGTTGTTTGGGCGATCCCTTTACAAAACAACAAAATCAAAGTCAGAAGCAAAGAAAGGGGGACTTCACCAATCTGGAGAAACAGACTAAATGTAAAACTTACAGCAAAAATTCTTTATTTTTGCAGGCTTATTTCCCCTCTAGTTTCGGCATTAAAAGTTTTTATTGCGCTACGTGATAGAATGAAACAATGTCAAAAAAATACCTAAAAATAATCTAGAAGCATATATATCAAAACTGAAACATGTTCACGTAGAGATTATCTTGACAATGCTTTTTCCAACTTAGGAAAATGATACGGCTGAGACAAAGGATTGCAGATATAGATGTCTCCCTCCCATATTATGACTAAAATCCAATATTGAGTATTTTTTAAAATAAATATTATAAAGTTAAAATATGCGGGAAAAAATACCTAAAAAATATTTGTAACAAAGTAAAAATTTACTTCTCGTTATGTGGCAGGAAGAATACACGATCAACATTCCTCTCTTTCAACTGATTGACAATGTAAGATTCAAAACCTTTATTGAGGGAAAATGTAACAACAGGATCGCAGAAGGCAAACAGATCTAAATCATCATTCTCAGTGACCACAGTATGCAAGTAGCTAAAAAAATGGGCTCATCAGCGTATGCATTTGTGCAAAATAAAAAGAATCAAAATAAAACTATGTTTATGCCATGTATGCCGCTATTGTAGATTGTCCGATCATGTCATACTCTAACAAGGCAATTATGTTTTCATGCAAAACAAATATTGTCTTTTCTACTCCAAAAACCTCTGCATTGCACGGAATCGGCAAAGAGGCCCCCGTAGCTTTCATGAAAGTTTTTGCATGTTTGTTTAACAAACTAAAGCAACTCGGCACGTTCTTATGTGTCTTTGCCCTGTCAAATTCTTCTTGCAGGCATTGCAACTCACTTTTTTCTTTTGACAAAGGTATTTCCGTAACCTTTTTCTGAAATTAATTAATCAATAATTTATTAAATATAGAAACCCCTTTTCTGAACATAATGTGAGAAATTATTGGCGTCAACTAGGGGTGAGCGCGGTGCGGGCGGTGCGGTTTTTTCCTCAAACCGCAAACCAAACCGCACATGCGGTTTGATCAAATTTCCAAACCGCAACTGCACCGCGTACCCTCAAAAACCGCATAAACCACACCACAAAAATGCGGTGCGGTGTGGTGCGGTTCACTGCGGTTTATACATTACAAGTTCGAAAATTTTAAATAAATACAAATCTTAAATTAATTAAATTTCTGAACAATATAACAAAGTGGCCAATATTCTTCAATAATACTAATTAGAAATTCCACAATGTAAAGTTTAACGTAGAAGCTTGGCTCAGCAATTAAATGAGTTCACTATTAAATAAGTGGCTTTGTATCATGTGTCTCATTATTTTTGAAGAAACACAAATAGGATGATCACCACGCAACAATTGATCTTAGAGAAACAAGATGATCACTAAGCAAGCACTCCTAGTATGTTAAATGGAATCAAACTTAATAAATGAAATCATGAAATATAATTATTATTATTATTATATATATTAAATATTGCGGTGCGGTGCGATTTGAACCGCATTTCAGAAATTTAAAACCACAATCCGCACCGCACCGCACGGTTTATTAAAAATTCAAACCGCAACCGCACCACGAAAATTAAAAACCGCATTTTGCGGTGTAGATTGGTGCGGTCCGGGTGGTTTTTGCTGTTTGTGCGGTTTTCTGCTCACCCCTAGCGTCAACATACCTTCTTAATTACAGTCGGGAAGATTACCATGTCACGAGGCCATGCTAAATGTGAGCCAACAGCTTGGAGAACCGTCTCTATTTCACCACGTATGGGTACGGGAACCAAGGCTTCTTCTTGGATACTGTCGTCCACCAAAACACGAACACATTCAGCTGGCATAGGCACTCCATGTATTAATTTGTTCATATCTGAGTCTTCCAAAACTATGCCAAATACAACCTTGTTCTCAATATTGTCCACAACGAGCTCACATTTTTTTTGCAGCCTACATTTATAAGGGAAGACAGAAAATAAATAATTTATGTAAGCATGTATTGTGTGCACTATTACATATTGATACTACATGCTTCTTACCTTTGGGTCAGATGGATCTTTGTCAAAAGCAATACATCCATTGTCATCTTCAGCCACCAACAATTCCTTCTCAACAGTTGGTTTTACACCTTCATCAAGGATTCCATGACATGATGCTGCTTTCTTAGATAAATTTGGAGAAAATTGAGCCTTTAGAGCTTCAATCTGTTCCGTGAATTCCATTTTTAATCTCTCCATCTCATCATCCCTCTGTCGATCACGGTCCATCAACTCAGCCTTTGTAATTCTTGTTCATTTCTCCTGAGGCAAATTGAAAAACAATGTTGGGATGACGAACCCTCCAACGCCTCGAACCCGTCCTGAATGTTCAGGAGTTTCTAGGGTTGTGCTCAACACATCTACAACACCCGGTGGTTGAAATTCTCCATTTTCCTTCTTATCCAGCAAGGCATCCTGTTAACAGAAAATAAGAAAACAAAAAGTAAAATTACTTGCTTCGAAGCTTGTAAATTCTACTAAAATATTTTACTTACAATTTTGGCATTTATTTCTTCCACTTCTTCGTCATATGTCCCATCTTTTTTCTTACGACCCTTTGCCAAAAAATTGCCTTATATTTCTTCTCCCCAGGCTGCAACCTCCCTGCTTTTATCTGTTTAAAATATAGAAATATTTAAAATCCATGAAAAATAAACAAAAAAGCCAACAACATTGATAGTTTCATTTGGTGTTTCTTTTGGTCCTTCAAACTGACCACTGGCATCTTCTGTTGTTCTAGATTCCCTACTTCTCTTCAACTTTTTCTGCTTCTTAGCTGCTAGTACAGAGACAGTTACTTCAGTTGCTGTTTCTTTTAGTTCAGACTGATTACATTGTCCTGCTGCTTTGATCAGTAGAGGCAACTCATTGGCTTCCTCGGCTGTTTTAGATTCACTACTTTTCTTGGACTTTTTCTGCTTCTTAGCTACCATTTCAATCCTTCAATCTATAAAGTGTAACAAAATATTAGTACAAATATATGCAACCGATAGAACATGCAGATTGAACATGAATAATTAAATGGAACGATATACATCCAAAAGCAACTGATATAAATATGTGCATTAAGCGAAACGTGTAAAGTAGAAGTGCATTCATATAAAATGGTAATATTAAATGACAAAACATGCAGATACAACATGAATATTAAACGAAATGATATACATCCAAAATCAACTGATATAAATATGTGCATTAAGAGAAACGTGTAAAGTAGAAGTGCATTCATATAAAATGGTAACATAGTACATTAAGCGAAATGTATTAACTCTAGAAAAGAAAGAAAATACAGACAACATAGTACATAGTTTTACAATATATAAATATATTGTTCAGTTTTTAACTCAAATTCCCACAACATTTTATCTAACCCTATGCTCTATATCATCAGAAACATAACATGCTGGGATATTAGAGCAGAATGGATGATGCTCCATTGTCGTGTCTCTTAGGTCATCTTCATTGTAGATATCGTGATAGTCTCGAGTCGTGGATTTTAATACAATGGACCAGGTAGCATCAACCGGATCTTCGACATAAAACACTTGCTTCACTTGATCAACGGAAACATATTTATCCTTCTTGTGGCCTTGTCGACTAAAGTCCACAAGCGTGAAGCCAAGATCATCCACTTTGATACCTTTGTCATTCGATGCCCATTTACACAAGAATAAAGGGTCTTTGAAAGCATGGTAGTCCAACTCCCATATTTCTAGAATGATGCCATAGAACATCATATCACTCTCAATCGAATTTAAATCCCTAGCACAACAAACTTAAACCATCTTAGCAACTAAAGAAACACCATTGTTCTGAACAACCCTTGATTTATCATGATCTTTTGTGAAGTACCGAACTCCGTCAACTAGATATCCTTCATAAGTCAAAACAGAATAAGATGGTTTGGCAGCCAACCATCTTATCATTTCTGAAACAGCGACGCGGTTTTCCTTAAGTTCACTCCTAACCTACACACATTGTCATTAACTACATATAAGCCACTTATTAATTATATGAAATAAAACTCACAATAAAAGTCAGAATAAGAGAAACCAAGTTTTCTTTCAAACCAATCAGCAAACTGCCAATTATGTTCTCCCAATGAGCCAATGAACACTCTTTTTCTTTCCTCGATAAATTTCTTCAAGATACTCCTTATGCTTTCTGAGAAAAAACATGTATTATATTCACTCACAAGAATACTTACCAAAAAGACATGGTTTTACAAGAAAGAAAACTAAACTTACATTATATAAGGACATACTTCAGAATTGTTTAACAGGACAGTTAAATGTGCCTCATCTCGCTCTTCCTCATCAACTTCCTTCATCTTCACAACGGATAAGGGACCAAAAAGCCTAACTTGGTCTTTGGGAACACCAGCTATTTTGCAACTCTCTTTAAGAAACTCGGTGCAGAATTCTACCGATTCCTCACCAAGATAACTTTCGGCGATACAACCTTCTGGATGATAACAGTTTTTAACATAACTCTTCGTCACTTTATTAAACCGTTCAAACACATACGTCCACCTATAGCACACTGGTCCACACAAACGTAATTCCCAAACCAAGTGGACTATGAGATGTATCATAACATCAAAAAATGAGGCATGAAATTTTTTTTCAAGCTCACACAAGGTCAATATCACATCTGATTGCACTTTATCTAGTTTCGAAACATCGACTACTTTGCTGCACAAGGAGTTGAAAAAGAAACACAATCGTATTATTGTGACCCTAACATGTTTTGGAAGAACGGATCGAATTGCAACCGGGAGTAACTGTTGGAGGAGGATGTGGCAGTCATGGGACTTCAACCCATAAATCTTTAAATCAGCCATGGACACATAGTTTTTAATGTTCGATACATGTCCATACGAAAGTTTCATATTCAAGAATGATGACAATATTGTTCTTTTTTCAGCCTTTGATAAAGTAAAAATAGAAGAAGGCAAGTAGGTTTTCTTTTCTCCTACTTGTGGAGCTAAATCAGCCCTAACACCCATGTCAAGCATATCACGACGAGATGCCTCGCTATCTTTTGACTTGTGCCGCATATTTAACAGTGTCCCCATCAGATTATCACACACATTCTTCTCGATGTACATAACATCGA
This sequence comes from Apium graveolens, assembly GCF_009905375.1. Lineage (NCBI taxonomy): Eukaryota > Viridiplantae > Streptophyta > Magnoliopsida > Apiales > Apiaceae > Apium > Apium graveolens. Next base: position 221,756,834 of record NC_133650.1, read on the forward strand.
GACAGTGACAAACATGGTGAAACTTCCAATATTCTAACTCGAAAAAAAAAGACTTTTTCTTCCACGGACAATCAACCTTTTTGGACTTCTTTACTTCCTTGCCATAAGAAAATTTAATTCGTTATTGTTGTGCTAACACTTCTTCACCAGAAAGGGGTGGACGTGGTCGCTGAAGCTCTTGTTCACCGTTAAAAGCCAACTTTTGTCTCCTATAGGGGTGATGGTCAGCCAAATAACGACGATGGCCTTGATAACACATTTTTTTACTATGACTTAAATATTTGGCAACGGTGTCATCACCACATATGGGACAGCTCTTATAACCCTTATTAACACAACCGGATAGATTTGTTATCCAGGAAAGTCATTTATGGTCCACATTAAAACCGCTTTTAAAGTAAAATAGGATTTACTATAAGCGTCATAGATATTTGGTTCACCTTCTACCCAAAGCTTCTTCAAATCATCGATCAACGGCTCTAAGTATACGTCAATATCATTTCCCGGCTCGTTCAGACCAGGAATTAATATTGATAACATTATAAACTTCCTCTTCATGCATAACCATGGAGGAAGATTATAAGCTACCAATACTATCGGCCAGCAGCTGTACCTATTGCTTAGGCCATTATTAAATGGGTTTATACCATCTGCTCCTAAAGCTAATCGAAGGTTTCTTGGATCACTAGCAAACGAAGGCCACCGATAATCAATATTCCTCCATGAAGGAGAGTCGGTCGGATGCCGCATCTGACCATCATTTGACCGCTATTTTTAATGCCAAATCAACTGTTCAGCAGTATCAGGAGATTTAAACATTCTTTTAAACCTAGGAATGATAGGAAAATACCACATAACCTTGGCTAGACTATTTACCCTAAGTTTACCATCTTTCGCAACCTTCCAGCGAGATAAACGACATTTAGGACACTTAAATGCATTAAGATTTATACCCCTATACAGTATACAATTGTTTGGACATGCATGAAATTTAATCGAGGCCCAAGTCAGATTAGGTTTTCTTTTCCTCATACGCATTAACCGGTAACACATGATCTTGAGGAAGAAAAGAACCAACAGAAATGAGAAGATCAGTGAAGGCGCTATCGCTAATACCAAACCTAGCTTTCCAGTTATGTAGCTTTAACATTGACTCTATCTTCGTACATTCACTACCCTTATAACAAAGGTTGTTCTGCATCAGCTATAAACCTATTGAAGTCATACGAATCATGATCATCTGAATCATAAGCAGCTTCATAAACGTCAACAGTTTCGGATTGAGCATTTTGCTCCTTAGGTAGAAATGTACTACCGGCAGATGACCTAACACTTTTAGAACTAGTTTCTCCATGCTAAATCCAATCAGTATACCCCAAACTAAAACCTTTTTCATATAAATGACCCCGTATTACTTTTACATTATATTTTCTAAAATTAACGCAACGCCCATAAGGACAATGAATGTTCTGAGGATCCTTTGAGTTTTCTTCTGTAAATATTAAGAAACTTTCAACCCCTATCTCATATTCTAAAGAATCCCTGTCTTTGAAAATTCACGACTTGTCCATATATTGTTTTAACACAAACAGCAACCTAGAAACCTAGCAACCTACCTGTTTGTCATTTCAAACATTAAGAAGTAACAATTAGTTGTTTACTTATTTAGGATTAAACATAATTAAAGATATAAATTAATTATGCATATAAATTAAACATACGAATGCTTGTAATACGAATGCTTGTAACATGTATAATTAAACATATAAATTTATTATTATAACTACACATGTTTACACATATACAATTCCACACCTAAACTAAAACAGAACATGAACAAGAACAAGAACATACAGTGAGGAACACAACATAAACTAAACAGAACAAGAACAAGAACATACACAACATAAACTAAACAGGATCCATACACATGCATCTATTAAAATTAAACAAGAACAGGGAGGAACACATGCATATATTAAAGTAACAAAACATACACAAGCATCTGAAATCTTACCTAATCGAGCAAACCCACTGCAAGATTAACCAAACCCAGCTCCAGAGACTGACCTGTAAACAAACTCGATTAAAATCAAAACATAAAATTTGAAATTAAATTCGAAAAAAACATATTTTTCACACACTAATCGAGTAGTCCAGACTTCCTTCAAGGCTCTTCAGCACCAATCGGCCTCAATTTATGAATTAATCGAGTTTAATTCATATAAATTTTGGGGTTTTTAGTTTAAAGAGAGTGAGTGAGAAGAGAGACAGTGAGATATGAGAGAAAAGAAAGAAGAGAGACAAGATAGTGAGAGAGAAGAGAGAAGAGATAATGAGAGAATAAGAGAATGAGAGAGAGAGAGAGAGAGAAGAGAGAATGAGAGAGCTGAGAGAGAGAGAGAAGGGGGGAAACTGTTTTGGTTAATGGGGGGAAACTGAAAATAAAAAATTTAGTTAAGGGGGAATTTTTTGGTGTATTAATGGGGGAAAGAAATAAGCGGGCCTTTTTTTTAATGATTATAGACATCGGTTGGTTTAGATACTGATGTCTTACAATACCTTTAACATCGGTTTTAAAGAAACCAATGTTAAAACTGCTTTTAACATCGGTGATATTTCTAACCGATGTTAAAGGGGTGATGTCGTAGACACTATTTCTAGTAATGTAATTGGTGTCTATTCAGCTTCTATCTCTTTTTTGGATGTCTGGTAGTAGGGTATTCGTGCAACGAAAGTTGGCGTTTACTAGTTTCGTGTTATCTGATTAGTTGTCATCACCATTGCATGCTAAGGTCAAGTACAATGACTTTGAATGAAGTAGTAATGAAGTTAGAATCCCATGTTTGTCTCATATAAGTAATTCAACCTCAATTCTCTTAGTTAATGTTATTTAGTATAATCTCTTAGTTTAATCAAAACCCAATTTGTTATTTGTCTTAGCATTGAACGATAGCCATATCATTGTTGCATAAGTGCATAAATTAAATTTAACCTAAACCAGTCTTTGTGGAAACGAACTAAAAAGAATTCTATATTACTTGCGAACGCATATACTTGCGTGTAAATTTAGCGCGTGTTTTCGTCCTAACAATTATAGGTTCATAAGTTGCAGCTCTAGTTCTTGTTTCTCAATTTCTAGTTTCTAATTCACTTTTGATAATCTTTCCTTCAGTTGCAACCACCATGCTTGTGTGAATGTGAAACATTTACATACTCAACTTTTTAACAGTTTCTTTATATTGTAAGGCATTCAAAATAATGGTAGTTAGGATAGGTACCTCGGACTTTGATGCATATGATTTTCCTTCCTTTAACGTCATGGGAGCATAGTTTTCATATTCTTCACTATTATCTTCATCATCTGTGTCATCCAAACTCTTTCCCTCAGCAAAATAAGTTTTTTCTTGTTTCTTCTTCAGAAGTGCTTCATACTTAGCCTCAAACTCCAAGTATGCCTTATCTTTCTTCACATTCTTTGGCTTTTTGCATTTTATGTCAAAGTGGCCAACCTCATCACAGTTATAGCATTTAATCTTAGACCTGTCCATAGATCCTAATTCATAACCACTTTTGCTAGTTGTATTTGTCTGAGTTTTTCCCTTTCAGTTGTTGTTGTAGGATGTTTGACCTTTACCCTTGAAATACCTGGCTTTTGACTCTAATGTTTAAAAACTTCCTTTCTAGGTAGGCCATAGACTGGTCCATTTCATCCAACTCATCAAGGGTGTAATAATCATCCTCTTCCAACTTCAGAATGACTTGCTTTTGAAGGTTGTATAACGTCAGTCTGAGATTCAGTTTCATTTTCAATTATTTTGATCATTAGCTATCAAGGCACTTGACACATCCACAACATATCCTTGACTTAGCTTTAATGATTATATCTACATCATCTCCAGCTCATAGGTCTTAATAATACCATATAAAAACTCCAGTTATTCTCCCTAGATCTCTCTCTTCTCTAATTATAGAGATATTGTATTATATATGGTCAGGAAAAGTGAGCAAGAATTTCACGTTAACCTTCTCACCTTCATAGAACTTGTCATGCAGCTACAAGTCATTTATCAATTTGTTGAAAACCTCAATAATTCTTTCTTTAGGTTTAGCCATGAAACTTTTATATTGTGAGATCAGAATTCTACTCTGGTTTGATCTCACTTCCTCAGTACCTTCACACAGAATCTCTATCTTCTCCTAAATTTGCTTGGCTGACTCACAGTTGATAATTTTGTTATACATGACATTATCAAGAGATTCAATTAGAATGAGTTGCAAGCTACTGTCAAGTAAAACTTTCTTATTTCTGATTCTGTGTATATAGATAGATCTTTAGGAACATAGTGACCAGGAATGACTACATCACCTTCAGTTACTTCAGGTACCATTATCATAGGAATGATGGGTCCATGCTTGAGAATTTCAAGATATAGTGGATGAGCCATCATGATGAAAAACATCATCTTCTTTTTCCATAGAATGTAGTTTAATTTTTCAAAGACAGGGATCTTGATACCGCTAAGTTTTTGCGCACTCACACTTCCAAGATCTAATCTGTCAATCAAGTTTAGTAGTTCATGCATGCGCTCACCAATGTACATCTCCAGGATGTAGCATCTTACGGTATCTGAAGGGTTCTCTTGGTGGACTTGGCTTTCAGATTTAGTTATGATACCACTTGTTAGGTATGAAATGCATACGGGGGGTGAATGTGTTTTCTTGATTTTACTTTAAAAAAAACTATGTTTGACTGTTTTCAAGATAATTAAGTTAAAAGTGTTTGTGGCTACTTGAACTCGACAAACTAAATATTTATAGTGATAATCAAATAACTGTAAAGACAGAAACACAATTATCAAAACTCACTTGATTTATTAAAATCAAATTAGTTGTGCCACACATATGTGTTCTTGAATAACAAGAACTTAACTACTTCTCTTGAGAGAATACAAGATTTCTAGATCTGTTTTTGTTACTTCTGAACTAAGGACCCGTGACAAGTTTTATAAATCAACATGCACATTTTACAAAACTAGCACTAAAATAGACTAACACATTGTTTAAAGTTCTTTTGTCTATACCATTTTAAGTGGAGCAAATCTGCATATAATCTTCTAGGTATGTGACCGTCCTTTGTCCAGTTCATCTTGGCCCTTGATCTTGAACTCCTCAAGCTACATTTGTGAACTTTCCATTTTAGTGATAAAAGTGTGTGTTAACTGATAATATTGAATCTTCAATTTGGTTGTATTCTATAATTTTAGCTATTATCGAACTGCATTACTGTATAGAAATGTCTCATATTGACATGTAGAATGACTTATCCAAATCTCCATTTCTCTACAAGTGTGGTGACTTGTCGATATCTCCACTTCTCTACATGTAGTTTGACTTGTTGATATCTCTGGTTCTCTACATGCACTTTAACTTGTCGATATCTCCATTTCTCTATATGTAGTTTGACTTGTTGATATGTCCACTTCTCTACAAGTGTTATGACTTGTCGATATCTCCACTTCTCTATATGCAGTTTAACTTGTCGATATCTCCAGTTCTCTACATGTAGTTTGACTTCTCTACAAGTACAGTGACATCTCTACAGGTACAATGACTTCTCTATAAGCTTATCTGACTTCTCGATAGACTTCTTGATATAACTTAATATGTGACTTATTGGCATTTGACTTAAAATATTTTTCAATCCATAACATTATTCTTCATCAAGCAGTTTATCTTCATTCTGAGGCATGATCAGGCTTAAACTTCTTTCAGAGATTTATTCCTAACTTGTTGGCTGTTTATTAAAAAAAATACTTCAGTCTAGTTTATGTGAACATTTTTACAGACTCAAAAAATATTATTACAAAATACATAAAATTACAAGTCAACTAAATTTCAGAATTGTCAGTGTAACTTAGTCTTGTTATGTAAAGGCATGTTTTACACAACAACTCTCAAAGTTTCACAAGTCTTGAAGATTCAATTTTCTTTATCAGAGGCCCAACTTTGCACAATTAGTGACATGACTATACTTGTTGGAAAATGTCACATATTGACTTTCCATGTCTTAGAAAATATTCTAATAACCTTGAGTTCGAGATCCTTTATTCGATTAGTACAATTCTTCAAATAATAAATTTATTTCTCCATCCATGTTGTCTTGACGCGTAATGCCTTGCTCTGTTTCACAAATGACTAATATTGATTTAGATAACTATATTTTCTTTATAATTCTATTTAAAAGTATGAAACCAAATTGATTTGATTGTTAATAATTGAAAATAGAGCTTTATTCATATCATTTGAATGTGTATTTATAATAATTAGGCATATTCAAATTTTAAAATAATAGAACCATAAAATATATTTAAAATAAATAGGTACGTGGATAAAGTAGATAAATCCTAAAAATATGTGTTCATCGAAAAACTTGATTAATTTTAATTAAATAATAATTTAATATAATAAGACAATTAAAATATTTATAAAAACAAACATGTCGAAAAAAATATTTAATTAGGTAAATGTAAGCAAAAAAATTAAGGGTGTTACCAAAAAATAAGTATCATACTGATCGACTACCAAATTTTTAATATTTTGATACTTATACTATAATATAGATATAGATATATTATATGGAGATGTGGAGGGTTATAATGGTAATTTTAGTAAAACACCTAATAGAATTAGGGTTATGAATCTTTACTCTTGCCACTGTATATATACATGAAATGTATCTCATTCTCAATAAATTTAATAGGGAGAAAGTAGTAGCCGCTGTAGAGGAAAGAGAAGAGAGAGGGGAGACGGAGGAAGTGAGGGAGTGAGAGAGAGGGAGGAATAGACTGTGCAGTATTTCTTGTTACATATTATAAGAAGATTCTCAAGCAATCGTTTGGATATTGTAGAGACACAAATCGTGCAAGCTGGATATGTTGGAATTCTTAGGTCTTTCATTCTCCACTTCAATCAAATGGTGAGATTTTGATCCTTCGAATTAACGATTTGTGCATAAATCCTCGAAAATGATTTTAGGATTCGAGTTATATATTAACTTTTTGCCGCGTTTATGTGTCAATAACTTCCCTCTTTTCACTCGTTATCTCTACCATTAACACTACCATAAATAAGAATTATACAGTCTCTAAAATTAGCGTGTATTATTGTTAGTGATTATTGTCAAAATATTTCAATTTTACTCGATTTGTTGACCAATCTTTCAATATTATACCCCCAAAAGGCAAGCATCTCGATTTTATCTGATTCGATTTGATATGCCATAATCTTGTTTTGTGTAAACAAAATCAAAAGTCGATCTTGATCCAAATTATAATTCTTGTCATGTGAGTATGTGTGTGTATCAATTTATATTTTGATTAGATTAGGGTGTATGATAACCTGAATCAATCATGTTTGATTCTAGATTATCTATATGTATTCAGATTCGATCTACATATCATTTGATAACCTATTGTTGCACAATAAGATTAATATGATTTCATATGAATTGTTTCCTTGGTACGAATATATCTTATAATAATAAGAGCTCTAAATTAATACATAATAAATTTTAAAAAAGTCATGTATCATTTTTTTTGTTTCACTTATTAGTTTACTGAAAATTTAAATTGCAATAAATAATGAAGAATGTGCTCCAAAAAGAAGAGAAAATTAAGTGGTGTAAGAGAACAAAGAGGTGTTCAACTTTTGGAACCAATACCTAGTCATGAAGGTCACAAAAATTTGAATGCGATAGCAGGAAGTGAACCGTGTGGCGCACAAGAACCCAGTGGCGCACAAATTCTGGAACTAATGCGTCCAGGGAACGGGCTTCATTTCAGGTTGGAGATGATCTAAAATTATTGTCTAAAATTGTTAAGAAGCATCACTTCTGGTATAGGTGCAAGTTTTTGAAAATTTATAATAAATATTTAAAAGTTTAGTTCAACAATATATGAAGAATAAATAGGGTCATATCAAATTAGATTTACATAAAGAATAATTTTCTTAAAATGATTAATGTTAAATCATCAATATCTGATGTTGAATCATGCACTTGAGTTCTTGGATGGTCACAACTTTCTGAACTCTAGTCACAAATTAAAATATTTTTTTTACATTATCCTGTATGCATCATATGATAACAATTATCGAGGCTACTAAATTAGTTCATTCCTTTTTAACATGAAAGTAGTTCATAACCCTAATTCTATTAGTATATATACAGTGGCAAGAGTTGTCTGATCTATTACCATTAAGAAGAGGCTCATCTTGGAAGTAACGGTGAACATTAATTTTGATAAAGCCTTATATACGACACAGACATAGTTAGGGAGTCTATATATAATGAGCCCCGGGAAGATAAAAAAGGTTCCAGAAAAATTCTTAATAACTAGAAGGCTAGCACATTGCTCTATACTGAAAAAACATTAATACCTCAATTTATTCTTTATTAGAACCGGAAACCTATTAAGCCGTACCTTTCATTATTCACCAAATCTCATTTACCCAAAATTCTTTAATTTAGAGAAAACCCAACCTCTTGACTCAGGGTAATAATATAACTCTGTTTTCTCTATTCCTTGTTAATTTATGTACAGAGCTATAAATAAAAACTGATATGCGGTTAAAAAAATTAGCACTATGAGAAAATCATATTTTTTTTCATACTCGATCCTACACACGCAAGAGAATTTGCATCACCATTTAGAGTCCTACATATTTTGACCAAATTAAATTTTATCTATTGAGATAAGGCCTCAAATCTTTCATCCAGTAGGCATGGTTGAATTAGAGAAATATTTCTTACCATAACCATGTCCACCAACTCTTGACAATCAGTATGAATTGTGATTTTGTAATTTTCCCACTCGCTGGAACTCGACTTTTCTAGAAGAAAAAACAATCATATTCACATTCAATTATTGATTTGGATGATATTGGACCCAAGAAAACGAAAATCAAATTACCTACTTCATCTCTAAGATTAATATGGATAGAAAATACATCTCAAAGACACATTAAATGTCACATTAATTACACTTGAGCTTCTTGTCTGAAGTTCATCATAGACAGACATGTCTGGTCCGAGCTCGTAGCAGACTCAAGATGGCCCATGTAGACAAGGCCCATCAGCAGATGTCGTCAAGATCCACAAACACAAGTTGTTCATGCACTAGGCCCAATATGGCTGGAAAAACAGAGACATGTGTCCTAAACGAACGCAAAGTCCTACACAGAAGGTTCTGGAGTCCCTTCCCTTAAGCGATTCCTAATCACCATCTAAGTTGGAGACTTGTCCACCAAGTCTTCTAACACAAGTCTAATCCTACACTTGCCTCTATATAAAGGGCTCTACCCCTCAACCTAAAACTACGTTTTTGGCTTGATTCTCTACTACATAGAGATACATAGGCATCTTGCAAGAACTGATAGTCCTGAACGCGAGAGCAGTCATTAAAGCTCGCAGCTCACAAACCCTATAATTAATTACTAACGCACTCTAGTTATTATTCCACAACATTTGGCACCGTCTGTGGAAAGACTACAACAACCATGGTGAACATACGGAGCAGAAACAATAGTGGAACAGACACACATGTCCCGTCACGAACAATCGCATCAGTGGTGGAAATACCACTACACTCAATTTATGCCTCCACCCAAGGAGGAACCCTGGTAGGGGCAACTGAGGCTCAGCCATAAGAGACGAATCCCCCGGCTCATCAAGGGACGAATCCTCAATTTTAGCAGCTACATGCACCTGTGAACCCTCAACCCGTTGGGTATGAGTACTCGACGATCGTGACTACTAACCCCCCTTACGGGATGCCTCTATACCCCGAGACTAGAGGAAGTGGACACTTTAATCGGAGTGAAGCACAAGGGCGGACTCCCTAATATATACGTGGCTTGGCTCCTATTCCAGAGGATCAAGAATACTCCGGACATCATTCTGATAGAGATTCTGAATCATCGGATGATGAGGTTTCTCCAACAAGGAGGCGTGCTGGTAAAGAGCCGATGCCTAGTACCAACCTGCGGCCCATGAGCACTCAAGGGACGAATACCCAAGATGTCAAAGAGAGGATCAGGGCTGATTAAGCTGAGATCCAAAGGATGAAGTGCGACCTGGAGACGCACCTGACCCCAAGACCCCCACTTGCTCCAAGGAGGATAGATCTTCCTCCAATCATAGACCTGGATGGTCCAATACCAAGAGGGGTTGTTGCCCCAAGGGCCGATCCAAGTGCTCTTATGCCCCTAGGAGATCCTGATGATCCAAACCCACCATTCACTAATGAGATATGAATGCCCGCATCTCAAGGAAGTTCAAGATGCCCACCATCAAAGCATACGATGTACTGGCGACCCTGCTAATCATGTCAGAACGTTCACTAACGCCCTGTTGCTACAGCCCGTGAATGACGCTATCAAGTGTCGGGCCTTTCCTAAAACCCTATCGGGTATGGCTCAAAGGAGGTTCAGTCGTCTGCCCCCAAACTCTATTGGATCTTTCAAGGACTTGAGCTAAGCTTTTACCAAGCAGTTTATAAGTGGAAGAATACACGAGAAGGGTTCGGCCTCTCTCATGGGCATAGTTCAAGGAGCAAAGGAGTCCCTGAGAGAATATCTGAATCGATTTACAAAGTAGGCTTTAAAGGTCCCTAATCTTGATGATAAGGTAGCTATGATAGCCCTACAACAAGGAACTAGAGACGAGTTCTTTAAGATTTCCCTGGCTAAGCGCCCTCCCGAGAATGCTACAGCTCCAGGATAGGGCCGGAAAGTATATCAAGGTGGAGGAAAGTATGAAGAAGACAGTTGCGAGTAATGAACCCGCTGGAAACAAGAAGCGGAAGACGAATCAGGAGTACGATGCCAAGGACAAGTATCCTCGATATAGCAAAAGCTTTGACTCCTGCTCTTCTAAGAAGAATCAGCAACTAAGGTTCACTGAATATGCGAGGTTGAACGCTCCAAGGAGACAAATCCTTATGGAAATTGAGAAGGACAAAGAGTTCAACTGGCTGAAGCCACTAAAGGGAGACCTCGAGAAAAGAGACAAGAGTCGATATTGCAGGTTCCACAAAGATGTTGGTCATGATACTAAAGATTGTAGGCAACTTAAGGATGAGATTGAGTATTTAATCCGAAGAGGAAAATTCGGACATTTCACCAAGGGTGAAGAGGCAGGAGGCCAAAAAAGAGACAATGACCGAAGATATGGCGATCAAAGGGGTAATCACAGAGATCGCAACCCTTAGCCCCGAGGGCCAATAATCAATATAATCTCAGGAGGTCCTACAACAACTAGTACTACAATGAACTATCGAAAAGTTTATACAATAGAGGTGATGAGCATAGTTGGAGAACCATCTAAGCATTCTAAGTCACGGATGACGTTGGAATTTGGTGACCCAGACCTTGAAGGTTTGAAATTTACTCAGGATGATCCTTTGGTTATCACTTCGATAATTGGAAATTGCCCTATTATGAGGGTCCTAGTGGACAATGGAGCTTCCGTGGATATTCTTTTCCTTGACACATTCATAAGGATGGGCTACAATAATTCTCAACTAACTCCATCTAACGCACCCATTTACGGATTTAACCACGTGGAATGCAAAGTTGAAGGAGCAATACAACTTTCTGTGACTATCATGGAAGAGACCAAGGAGGCCACACAGATGTTGAACTTTCAGGTTGTTAAGGCAACCTCTACTTACAATGCTATCATGGGTAGGACATGGATCCATGCGTTTAAGGTTGTGCCCTCAATTTACCACATGGTACTGAAGTTCCCAACTAGGAATGGTGTTGGAGAAGCGAAAGGAGATCAGAAAATGGCCCGCGGTTGCTATATTGCAGCACTTAGGCCTGATGGAACCGGAGGGCAGGTCCTCCTCATAGAAGACATGAATGTTCGCGAGAATGACGAACTGAGAGGGAAGCCAGCATAGGACTTGGGTCATAATTCCCCTAGACTCTTTAGACCCGGAGAAGGTCACGTTTATTGGAGAATCTCTGGACAATCCCTTGAAAGGCCAACTGACAACTTTTTTACAAAAAAACAGTGATATATTTGCTTGGACAACTGCTGATATGTCTGGGATTGACCCGAACTTTATAACTCATAGGTTAAACATCGATCTGACTCGGAAGGATGTAAAGCAGAAGAAGAGAACTTATTCCCCTGATAGGCTAGAATCCATTAAACAGGAGGTCGAGAAGCTCCTAATAGTTGGATTCATTAAGAAAGTGCAATTCCCTAAATGATTGGCCAACCCCGTTATAGTTAAGAAAAACAATGGGAAGTGGATGATGTGCATTTACTTCACTAACTTGAATGATGCTTGTCATAAGGACTGTTACCCCTTACCAAGAATTGATACCCTGATCGACACCATTGCTTGACACAAGAAGCTAAGTTTTATGGATGGCTTCAGTGGTTATAATAAGATTAAAATGCATAAGGAAGACACCCCCAAGGTATCTTTTATAACTGATTTTGGAGTCTTTTGTTATCTTGTTACGGATTTTGGACTTAAGAATGCAGGAGCTACTTACCAAAGGTTGGTAAATAAGATAGTTTCCCATCTAATTGGGAAGACGGTGGAGGTCTATGTTGATGACCTGTTAATCAAAAGCCTAAGCAGGGTTGATCATATTAGTCACCTCGAAGAGGCATTTGAAGTGTTGAGGCACCACAAGATGATGTTAAACCCCACCAAGTGTGCTTTTGGTGTTGGGTCTGGAAAATTTTTGGGTTACATGGTCTCTACGAGGGGAATAGAGGCCAACTGCGATAAGATCAAAGAAATCCTGGATATAGAGCCACCACGCTCCATCAAGGACGTCTAAAAGTTGACAGGAAGAATTGCAGCTCTAGGGAGGTTCATCTCCAAGTCTGGAGACAAGTGCCTCCCCTTTTCCAGAACCCTTAAGAAGGTGAAGAATTTTGAATGGACAACTGAGATCCAAGAGGCCTTTGAAAACCTAAAGAAGTACATGACTGAAGCCCCGTTATTGGCCAAACCAAGTCCGGAGGACACCCTTTATCTGTACCTGGTGGTATCTGAACATGCCATGAGTACAGTCCTCGTGAAGGAAGAATAGAAACTCCAGAAGCCTATATACTATGTAAGCAAGGTGCTCCATAGAGCAGAGTTGAATTAATCCACCACGGAGAAATTCACGCTTGCTCTCATTACAGCCTCGAGGAAGTTGAGACCATACTTCCAGGCTTACAAGATTGAAGTCCTGACGGACCAACCCTTGAGAAACATTCTTCATAGCCCAAAGGTCAGTGGAAGGCTCAGTAAGTGGGCAATTGAGTTAGGAGAATTTGACATAAAGTACAAGCCTCGAACGGCCATCAAGGCTTAGGCCTTAGCAGACTTCGTAGTCGAATGCACCATTAACGACCAAAAAGTCGGGGGACAAGAGATAGTAACCCCAGATAGAGGAGAGAAGGAGAAGGATAAAGAAACGACCCTGAAAGAGTATTGCGTTCTCCATTTTGATGGGGCGTTCAAAAAAAATCTAGTGGTGCAGGCCAAGTTTTGCAAAGTCCCGATGGGTTTATGATTGAGTATGCTTTGAAGTTGGACTTCCCAGCTACGAACAACGAAGCAGAATATGAAGCATTGATAACTGGCTTAGGCTTGGCTCGAGACGTGAGGGCCAAAAACCTGAAGGGCTATGGAGAATAAAGACTTGTGGTTGCTCAAGTTAATGGAGCGTTTGGGGCCAAAGATGATACTATGGCCAAATACATGAGAGTCATAAAAGGAATACTGACTCAATTTGATGAATGGTATGCAGAATATATTTCGAGAGAGGAGAACACTACGGCGGATGCCTTGTCCCAGTTTGCCTCGTCTGAAATCGAAAACTATCCTAGAAGTATCTATTTCCAGCACCTGAAGACCCCTACTATTTATGTCATAAATCTGATATCACCGGTTGATGTGACAAGCTGTTGGATAGACCCGATCAAGACCCACCTAAAGATTGGGTAGCTCTCTGACGATGCCCAGGAGGCACGCAAGCTGTAGGTTAGAGCATTGAGATATTCATTGATTGAAGGCCTTCTCTACAAAAGGTTCTTTGTTATTTTGTACCTGAAGTGTTTGAAACCTCTTGAAGTAGAGGAGGCACTTAAAGAATCCCATGAAGGGATTTGTAAACAAAACTTGGGGACAGGGCCCTCGCTCACAAGATAACGCTGTTGGGATTCTACTGGCCAACTATGCTAGTCGATGCAGAGGCTTATGTGAAGAAATGTGACAGGTGCTAGAGGCACGCTCCAATAGTACGATAGCCCCTAGAGAGGCTTATATTTATCAGCACACCCATCCCTTTTACAATGTGGGGAATGGATATACTTGGACCATTTCATGTAGCATCGGGACAGAGGAAGTTCATTGTGGTAGGCATAGACTACTTCACGAAGTGGATTGAGGCTAAGGCACTAGCCAAGATAACCACCAAGCAAATTGCCCAATCCTTCTGGGAGAATGTGATATGCCGATTTGGGATCCCACGCATCCGTGTCACGGATAATGGGCAATAATTTGATAATGCAGAATACAGAGAGTACTGCGATGATAACAATATAGAGCTTCGCTTCACCTCGGTAACTCACCCACAAGCAAACGGGCAGGAGAAAATTGCTAACAAAATCATCCTTGAAGGACTTAAGAAAAGGTTGAACGCTCAAGGAACAATTTTGTAGATGAGTTGTTGCTTATACTATAGGTATATCGTACCACCTGCAAAGTAACTACTGAAGCTACCCCGTTTATGCTGGCTTATGGAGCCGAGGTCGTGGTGCCCCTCGATATCACTCATGGATCCCCTAGTACAAAGCTAATGATCCAGAGACCAACGAAGAAGGCATGAGGCTCGCTCTCGATCTCATTGACGAGGTCAGAGATGATGCCAACACCCGCAATGTAGAGCATCAACAAAAAGCCTCCCTCTATTACAATAGAAGGGTTAAAGAAAGGTTCTTTCAGCCAGGAGATTTAGTTCTAAGGAAGATTGAGGCATCAGGAGTCGGGGAAAGAGGAAAGCTAGCCCCTAACTAGGAAGGACATTATAAGGTCAGAAAGATATTAGGACGAGGATCCTACAATTTGGAGACCCAGAACAGTGATGAAGTGCCCTGCACTTGGCACGCTTCAAACCTAAAGAATGCAGGTCCCGAAGGACCAAATGCCAAAAATAAAAGACAAATATGTAATGAAATCAAATGAAGTGCATAAATAAAGATCCTGAAGGATCACGAGTTAAGTCCCGAAGGACCAATAGGTTACAAACCAATATAGTTCGAATAAATAAGTTCTAAAAATAAAGCCACATGTGGCAACCAAAGCCATGCAAGGCCATATCAGTCACTCATCAGAAGAACTCTCATCTTCCTCATCATTCACCGCTCCCTGGCCATCTTCCTCATCACCCTCCTCTTCCTCATCCGAACTAGCCTCGGAGGATGAATTGTTGTTCCTTGCTACCGGCTCCCTGATCTTCCCGTAAAAGGCTGCTGGGGCCTTACCCTTAGAACCGGAACCTCCACGATTGGAACTAGATTGAGACCGCATATTGGGAGTCCCGGACACAGACCCGGAGGCCTGCCTGGAAGGGTCCATAATAGGTAGTGACCAAGGGAAAGATAGGATACTCGGGTCGACGATGTCTGGGTTCACTCCCCTCTTCCAACCTGTAGCCAGTTTAACGGGGCGCATCTCATCATTATACCCATCCATCATCTTAGTGAATGACGCGGATTTATGGTATGAGTCCACAAGGTCTCTCTATTCCTTCTTCATCTTTTCCTCCACCTTAGCACACTTCCTCTCCAAGGATACAATCTTACCCTCTGCTTCATTAGCTTTGAACTCCCACTCCTCTGAGGAGATCTTCATTTTGTTCATTAAGGTCTAAGCGTTGCATAGTCACTCATCATCCTTATGCTTTGAGTGGAGGACGCAGTGAAGTCAGGAGGGCTGAATCCCCAAATACGAGGCCTAGGTCGACCATCATGAAAAAGGGCCCTTTTGGCTGACCAGTACCCCTTGTGAGGCTGATTCCTATAAAATTTCTTCAGGTTCTAAAAAATTTCACTTAAACGAAAAGTTTATATAAGTTGAAGTGTACTTGATACATGGCATGAGCCCCCAGCATCTCACCCTCAAGAAGTTTCTCTCCAAAAGGGACATGAAGAAGGTCGGGAGGAGTAACACAGTTCCTTGACCACTCGAGGGCTAATTTTGGATTGCCGAACACTAAGTCATTGTTGGAAATGCCCCAAGAAGGTTCCCAAGGGGACCTTGCACTCCCATCAAAGTCTTTGGTCCTCTTCTGGCCAGATCCAGATGCTTTGGGGAAAGCATGAATTTTGGGGAGGTGGTTGGCCTGGTTGGTAGCGTCCCGGGCCATCCTTCCCGTGACCACATCGCTCTTGTTGGCCTTGGCATCAAGAGCCTCAACAGCTGAAACAAGAGGAACAGAAGACATATATAATAATAAACTTATACAAAGTTGAAGTAGAATAAAAATAAATACCCTCTATAGAAAGGCCGCTAATGCCAGCCTCGATGAGCTTAGTTTCTGTTATGAACTCCCAATAGGGGGTTCTCCCGTTATCATCAATAAGAAGGTCACAGGCATGAAGCTCGACATCTGAAAGGTTAAGGATGTAATGAGAACTGTTAACCGGACTACTGAAGTCACATCTGAAGTACGCTCCCCAGTCTCCACCCTTCCATTATAAGACCACAAACTTTTTATTTCATTTATGGTTTGAGTCATGAAGAGAATTGGTATTCACCATATGAGGAACGAGAGCTCTGTGTTGTGTCACAGTCCAACCAGATATATTCAGAGGAGAATATTTCATCATGAAAATGCTTTGAAATATCATTACACTCAATGGGATATTTAAGTCATGGCACCTCACTATCAAGAGAATGATAAAGGCCCACCCTTTTGGGGTAAATCTCACATGGGTAAATCTTGAGCTCGGCCAGAAGCCTCAGAATGAAGGGGTGCATGGGAAACCTTAGCCTGGACTTCAGAGTTGCCTTGTACACAAATAGTCTATGGAAGAAGAGATTGCAAGCCCTCTCATTAGGCTTAGCCTTACGAATCTCTAAAAAATTGGGCCAAGAGTAAGTCAACTGAATCTCTTCGATATCCTTTTCACGGAGCATACTCTTATGATGAAATGCATCAAAATTATAACGCCCTCCAAACCCGGGTCAGAAGTTTGGGGGTCCACAACACACACACACACACACACCATATTTAAACCTGTATATAGAATGATATATGCATTGACCCTTCTTTACACAACCACGGATCGCAACAAGTTAAAGTATAAAAACAATCCACCACCTTCACTTTTATTACATCATACCAAAACCCAACTAGTTCAACTTACAATTGATAATGACATCGTTCTTACAATCTTGCATAACTCATCTACAATATAAAGCTCCTGCTAGCTCGATCCAACTTAACCTAGAATCCTAGCTCGCACACTAAACTGGAAATCCTCGTTACCAACAATTTCCTTTTCAACTATTGAAAACATAAAAAGGTTTGCAAGAGTGAGCTAACTAGTTCAGCAAGTCATCATAGCAATAACTGAAGTTAAACAATAATCAATTGAAATGATTCAGAAGAATCAAGTTTCTGAATAAGCAATGATTAGAATTGGATATTCACTTTTAATTTTAAAAAACCAAGGTTAGGCTGCTGATCAGTTACGCACTAACCCCGAGCAAGGCTCCCAGCTTTGCTCTATATACTGGATCCAAGGTACGCATTGGCCTATTATGACCACGAATCTGGTCCGACCACGAATCTGATTCATATTTATAAAACCATCCAATTCTAAAACAATTCAATATGATAACCAATGTAATTCAATAAGCTGAATCATAAATAACATTTATCTTGAAGCATAGGGTGATTCACAATACCATGAAGGTATAATAAGGATTTTAAAAATATTGGCTTTCAATCAAGGAATGAATCAGAAAGTAGAAGACCAAGGATTCAAGGGTTACAAGGATTGGTCTATTATTAAACAAGGAATAATGGGTGGTATGTCAAGCAATTCAATATCAGAAATCAGTATTTGGTAGATATGTATTTGTGGAGTAGTATTGTATGTGTTTGGCTCGTATCTGAGAATATAACAATCAAAGGTTTATGAAGAATAAGTCTTATGGATCAAGATCAATAAGAATCAGGGTTCAAGGTTGAATAGTTTAAAGCGCTTGCAATATAAAACATGAGTTATTTTAAATAATAACAACATGTTTTGAGGAAGTTCGAAAATATTTGCAATATATCTTGTAGAAGGTTCATAAGTACTTGCCTTATTACCGATTATTTCCAACTTAACTTGTACCCATCTAACAGTTTTACTTTTCCATCACTTTCCTTCTTTTTCTATGCCTTGCTTCTATTCATCGATCACTTGCTTTCTTTTTCTAAACTTCAGTTCTATTTACTGATCACTGGTTTTCTTTTCTATGTCTCGCTTACTTTACTAGGCATCACAAGTATCTATCAATACTCAATCTCATATCATTCTAATCATCACATAGACGTCATAAGCTTTTATCTACCCTTCGTTTTACCCAAATCCGATTTACGGATTGAGAGTTACAGCAAAAACCGTCAAACAGTAACCACATAGGCATATAAAACATCAATCAGATAGCACGTAGCACATAGCACGCAAGATATTTGACCAAAATAATTTTTCAGAGAAGATTCGGGGTTAAAATGATTTTCCAGGTATTTAATTCGAATTTTTGAACATTTTTCGGAATTAAAACGGGACTCCGAATCATTTTATAATTAAATAACAGGATTAAAACACCTGAATTTGACCTTAAAATAATTTTATAATAATTATTGAGCCTTGAAAATAATTTAGAATAATACTTTAAAGCTCGAAACTATTTTTCGGAATTTTTAAATCCAAAAAAATAGTTAAATATAATTACATAATCAATTAAAATTAATTAATAACTAGTTAAATTAATTAATTAATTAATATTTAAATTAATTGACTAATTAAATAATTAATTATCAACTATAATTTATTAATTAATTAATTAAGATTTATTTTTGAATTAGAAATAATTTTCAGAAATTAAATAATGAATTTTTGAAATTTTTAAAAAATAATAAAAATCAATTTCTAAAATAAATAATAGAATTTCCATTTATTTTTGAAATAAAAAATCCAGAAACATTTTCTTAGAACCAGATTTGGGGAAAATAGGATTAAACTCGGGTTTAATCCGGGTCAGCAATCGGGTCGACGACCCGCCAGACTTGCCGCCCAGAACCCGATGAACTGCCGTTTCCGACCAGCTTCAATCGGGCTGATTACACGCTGTCTGATCATATTTCTTGAGGAGAATTATTCTAATCCATTCCAGCAACACAGAGGTCATATTATTTATCATTTTTGTCCTCTGGATCATGTTCCCCGACGAACTCGCCATTAACGCCGGCGAGTTCGGAGGTTTTCCGGCGGCATGATTCAGGCGTCCAAAACTGCAGATGGTTACATGAATCGTCGTGTTTTTACACGATGTATCGATTAACACAACTCAAATATACCTAGAATCAGCCGAATTGAAAATCCTAAATTTTAATTGAAATTATTCATGAATAGAACCCTAATTTCATTTTTACATAATCAAACCACCTTTTCTATATGTTAATGAACTCGGTTTTTGACATATAATATACTAAATTGATTAGAAAAATATTATCTACACGATGGACATATCAACAACATCAAGAACAAATTTTCATAATTTGATCTTTAAATAATTCGAATTAAAACAAATAAATAAGAAAAATACCTTAATTCCTGCATAAAAATGAATGATTGATTATGAAAGTACTTTTCAAGAGCTTCGATTTGATATATGGCACGCCAGAATCGGAGTTCGATAACGCCCTCGTTCATGGGTTTGATTATGAAGAATGCAACATTTTATTAGGGTTTTCTCTATATTTCACGGGAATTTACTGACTGATTATGATTATACGAATAATAAAAGGGCTATATATATATTTATGGAACATTGGATCGTGTTGGATCATTTTGGATCGATAAATTAGTTACTTAGCCGCTAAGTAACTGTAAAAATGATCTGATTCGGTACCCGTATTGGATAATTATCCCAACCGGACTTCTTATAAAACACTTTATACAAAAATAATGTAATATTATCCCGTCTTTTGAGAATATGGGTTTTGTTGCTTTATCGAAATGATTATCGCATCAAAAATTGTACGCCGGGACGCGTACGGGTCTCAAACCGTAATCCGGATCGAAAAAGTCAAAACACGGAAAATATCTGAAATTGCCATATTAGGTTAGGAAGGAGTTTTCGGAAGAGTTTTGGGTTGTAAAAACGTAAAAACGGTTGAGGTTGGATGATTCCCGGCTTTATAAAATAATTTTGTAATTATTCAGAAAATAATTAATAAATTCATAAATCAATATAAAATCATATAACAGTCCAAAAGTTACCAGAAAAATACCTTAATTATCTATATTTTATTCTGTACATAATAAAATTAACATACCTATACTTTATCACATATAAATATCCACATATCAACACCAATCATTAGATAATTTACCAAAAATCATATAATAATCACATAATAATTATTTATTGATAAAAATAATTACATGCCATATCCCGGATATTACAAAAATGGACGGTACTTGGGTATTCGTCTGTCCTATCATCCATCATGCTTTTTAGGCTGTTAGAACAACGGTTAATAGAGAAAGGAGAAACGAGAGCTATACCTTGCAGAGAGCGAAGAGTAGCCCTTTTGGGCATAGCTTCCTTCTAGGAGAAATTCTAGGAGAAAGAGGACTTGCTAGGGCCTTGAGACATCTTTGAAAATCTTGAGAAGGATTGGGAGCTTGTGAAAAGTTTGAGAAGTTGAGAAGTTGAGAAATGAAAGTGTGAATTAAAATGAACACTACTAATCTTCTTTTATAGAAAGAGTGCTACCTGCTACAACTTGTCATAACTTGTTAGGTATGAATACAACACAGAGGGGGGGTGAATGTGTTTTGGCTTAAATGTTTGATTTTCGATCGACTTAGGCTTTAGCAGTTGGTAGTTGTTAATGATTTAGTAGAATGGATGTTAAACATAAATAGCTGTGCAAATATGTAAAACAAAGATCTTCAAAACTCACTTAATTTTATATTAAAAATCAAGCAGTATTTTGCTACAAAATCTCTAAGTTCTTGTTTTAGAACTTAGCTTCTTTCTTGAGAGAGAACACACAAATTTTCTATTCTGATTATTCTACTTAACTAGAGAACCAGTGTTAACTTTATAACTCAGTTAACTGCTGGTTTACACAGTGGATAATAAACATGCTATTAGCTTTTCTAAACTGTCACTTGTCATTTCTATTTATAGAATAGCAAATCTTCCATTTTTGGCTTAGCATATCTTTAAAATCCCGTGATTACTTTAATCTCCTCTGTCTGTTAATCTTTGCCATTGATCTTGCATATCTCTCAAGCTGCTTTTTGTAGACTTGTCAATCCAGCTGTGTGAATTGTTTGTTGATTTGCAACCTTGGATATTGAAATATTCTGCAATTCTGTACTTAGAGAAATTTCTTCACTTCGAGATCTCCAATTAAGCTGTAGAGAACTCGATATCTCGATAGGCATGTTGGCTTGTCGATATCTCTGAAACTTCATTGTTAACTTGACTTATCGACAACTCTGAGTTCTCTAGTGAATTTTGGTTTATCGATAACACAGAGTTCTCTAATGGACTTTGGCTTATCGATAACTCAGAGTTCTCTAATGAATGTATAATTGTCGATATCTCTGAGTTCTCGAATGGGTATCTGACTTATCGATATCTCCAATAGCAATTCCTGAGTTCTCTACACCCGATGGATGTGGCTTATCCGTCGGGTAGACATTGCTCATCCGTCGAGTAGATATTGTCCATCCGTCGGGTAGACATTGCTCATCCGTCGAGTAGATATTGCTCATCCGTCGGGTAGATGTTATTCATCCGTCGGTACTCTCTGGAGCTTAAATGACTTCTCGATAAGTCATTCTGGAGTTCTCGAATGATTTCTCTATAACACTAATTATGTGACCTGTAGAGATCTTGACTTAGAATGTTTTACACCAAACAGATTTATTCAACTCCAAGCTTCTTCATAATTCTTCTAAGGCTTGATCTTCTTGATCTTCTTCCAGATAGAATTCTTAGGCTTGACACTGTTTAGAGAAAAATGCTCCAGTCTGCTCCATTTACATTTTACAGATATTAAGTGTTACAAGTATGAATTACAGATTAAGGTTACAATACAACTAATCTTAGGGTTGTCAGTATGACTTAGTCTTGTTATACTACAGGCATGTCTTGCACAACAATCTCCCCCAATTTGTGAGAAGATTGCTTATCACAAATTCATGCCTGTTAACAAGACTAACCCCAAGTTAAAGAATGAAAATAAAATAATACAAAAGCTGATACAACACTTGTACAATGAATATTTGACAGTTTACAATAATTAAGTAAAGACTGAGCTGTCTGATTCTTTCTCAATTATGTTCTTAATTTGCACAAGTATTTCCAATTCTTCTAGGATGGGGGTGTCAGTTAGAGCCTCTATTAGTTTCAGCAAAGCTGGCTTAGGATATCTAGCTAACATCCCTATCCTATAACTTGACAAAGAGCCAGCTTTTATATTCAAAAATCTTCCATCCTTTGATATTCTGCTCTTGCCTGCTGTCTTCAACTCTTCTGATCTTCTAATATACTCATCAATGTCATGCTCATACTTTCTCCTCCTTTCAGCTAGCAACTCTTTATGCTTATCTCTCATCTCCTCTTTGTTAACCACAAACACTGCAAATACTGTTCTTAATGCCTTAGTGGTTGAATCTTTACTATTCATCAAGCTTATCACCCTTTTTAGTTCAACAATCGAGAGAGAATCCTTTAGTCTATCTCCAAGCTTTTCAAAGGACCCATCATTGTAGTAGATTCTGACTTCTCTAATGTTAACAACCCAAATTATGATAATTCTTTCAACTAGCTGTTGGAAGTAGTCTTCATCTGAATCAACAACATTTAGAGGTTTGAAATCATCTTAATTATATCCGTTCTAGATGGCCTTTTCACCAAATCCATGATCATTGAGAAATTCAGCTATCAGCTGCCTTCTTTGTCTTCTGATTCTTCTCTTGACCTTGGCTTCTTTTGGACCTATTCCAACTGTTTTGAAGTGTGTTTTATGGGGTGGCTTGAATGAAGGTATAGTTTTGAGTCTTTTCAGAGAAGTATGGCTGTGAGTGATTTGAGTTTTGAGGAGAGAGTTTGTTGTGAGCTTGTAGAAATATTTAGGCTTAGAGGTTTGAGGTTGAGCAGTTTTTGATGAGATTTGAGTGTGAAGGTTTAGCAGTTGGTATTTGGATATTTAGGGTTTTGAGAGATTGTGAGGTATCATTCTTTTGTCTTTTCCTCCTTCCATCCCTCCTTTGAGTCTCAGATCCACTTTTCTTCTCCTTCTCTTTCTCACTATCACTTTTTCCACCAATTGCCTTACAAGATTGACTTGAGTTTGAGCCAGAAGGATTTTGACTTTCTTTCTTCTGCTCATCATCACCCAAGTCATCTGTGTTGATTTTAGTTTTAGGCAAATTGGCTTTAGAGTTATCAATGTATCTCCTCAGAATCTTGATCATAGCTTCATCTTCACTAGTCTTCAATTTCTTACTTTTCAGCCCACTCTCAAGCACCATTATCAGTCTTCTGTTGGCCATGACACAGTTTTTAGGTACTAGGAAATGTTTCAGTTGCTTGGTTGTAGAGCAGATATAGTGCACCCCTTTGCTTGGATGTAGGTAGGCTTCTGGGAATGCAGCTTCTTGAGCCTTCTTCAACTCTGCTAGTAGCATTTTCTCTTCACTATTGATCATTCTGACCTTGTTAATCAAAATGTCTATCTCAGATGCTCTTCTAGAAACTAGATAATTGAAGTTGACTTGCATACATCTATCTACACCAGAATCATTAAGATTGAACACTATTCTTTTCTCCAAAAACTGGTCCTTGACTGGGATTTGCAGCACCATGATATAATTGATAGTCTTTTCCAAGGTCCATCTGTAAGTGAAGAAATTGTTGTTGAGAGAGTACCTTAATCCAGTGAGCAAGTTGTCAAACTCTTGTGCCATTCCTGGACCTTGAGCAGCCATAAGGAGCCTCTCTTGTTCTAGACCTTGTTCTTGACTTTTGAGTGTTGATTGTACTAGCCTTGCATCTATCTCCCCCTTAGTCTTGGTGATAGGCATGAGTAGGGGAGTAGGAATCTCAGGTCTTATAGCTTCAAGAAATGCTGGCAGTGGTATGTTGAGTTTTCCCATAATGGCTCCCAAAGCAACTGTATTCTGCATTTGTAAATGCTTATGGGACTCCAGTAGGGCCTGAATGTCATGTTGTTGACTCTCAACTAGTGTAGTTAGAGCTCTGACTTGTGAAGATAAATCTGAGTTGAAATTTTGAAGTGAAGAAATTTGATCTTGAAGTTCTTGTATCTGAGGAGTAGAGGTTTTAGCTGAGAAGGACCCAAAGTGTTCATCAACAGCTTTTTTGACACCCTCCATAAGAAGAAATGAAGGATCATACCTAGCAGTATACATTTGATTTAGCTTGACCCTGGTATCATTTGAATTTTTCATATGAGTTTGAACTTGATCAAACAGGGCCTTGAAAGAACTCTTCATTTTTGATACTTCCTTCTCAATGGAGGCCAGATCCATTCTTGCCATTTGCTCAGTGAAAGACTGGAATTGATTCTTGATGTCCTTTTGAGAAGGCACAATATCATCCATCTTTTCCTTGATCAGCTTCTTGATTTTATCTTCATGTCCAGTCAATTTTACTTCAAGGGCCTTTCCAAAGAGATGGAAAGCCTTGAGTTGAGCTTTGTGCACATCTATGATGGCATCATAGACTTCAGGAGGAGTGAGAGATTTAGCATTGCTTCCCATGATAGTTATGTACTCCCTCCCGAATCTAGCCAGAACTTCATCCATTTCTGCCACATGGTCATCAGACAATCAGGCATCTACATTTCCATCTTCTTCAGCCTCATCTACTATCTTCTCCTTCTGTTGTTCAACCTCTTCATTGAAGCATAGCAGTATAGCTTGATAGTCCTGGTTCCCCATGTCTGAAGTGAGCAATTGCTGAGAGAGATTGGCCAAGCCTGATATTTGATCTACCAACATGTCATCAACTGTAGAAGGCTGAGCTTCCATATCTTGTAGTCATTGAGCCATGACATGTGGTTGACTGGATTGAGATGTGGATGGCTGTTGAGAAAAGTTCACATTACCACCTGTGACTGAAGTCACAGTTTGACTCACAGATAAATCTGTGGTTTTGACAGGTTGTTGTTCACCACATGTAGGAGGAACCTCCATTGGAATTGGAGAGGATTTGACTGGGTTACTGTCATGTACACCAACCTCAAACCTTTGTGCACCTTGCAGAGCACCGTCACATAGATGTGATGAACTTGCCTCTCCCATAACAGGGTCATTGGCAATTGTACTCCTAGCTTCAACTGTGAAGGCAATTTCAGCTAGGGTTTTGAGGGGAGTTGTTCCTTCTAGAGGAACCTCCCTCCAATTGAATTGGAGAGGATTTAGATAGCTCCCCCTCAGGAGTACTACCCTCAAACCTATTCATCTGTGAAGATGATTGTGCACATGAAGGTGCAAGAGTGACCATGGGGTCTTCAGTAAAAACTGATGAAACCCCCATGTTTGTGATGGTGTCATCAAGATCTACCCCAGCTAGTAGTCTCTCACCATCTAGATGTTGATTCTGGGTGGTGAGAACAGTTTCATGAACCATGTCACTTGAGTGTTGGTGCACTTGGGAATTAGATTCAAGTGCTCTATATGATGAAGAAATTTGGGAGATTAGAGAAGTTTGCTCAGTTGTGAGTGTTGGCAGCTCCCCCAGAATGGATGAAGGAGCTTCAAGTGATGTGCCCTCACTGTGTGTGCCATCCTTATTTCTTCTACCATACACTCTAGGTGCAGGTTGTGCTGACTCAGTACAGGATGCATTGGGGTGAATGCTCTTTTTAATAGATACACCCTGTTGGGAGGATGCATCTAGTAACTGTTTACTCCCCATTTGTTCAACTGTCCCTTTTGGGAGGACACAGAGGTGTCTAGAGTGGTCAACACTGGTAACTTACTCTTCTTTGGTTTCTTGACCAAGGGTGACTCTGATTCAGTTTGAAGTGTTTCACTCTCATTTACAACAACAAGGGTTGGTTCCTTTCTATTTTTTTACTCACTTCAGTCTTTTGAGAGACTAAAGTGGTTGGTTTGCTAACATCTAGTGGTGTAAAAGAAAGGGCTGCAGCCTTGGAAGGTCCCTGTTGGTGTGCCTGTGTTTGTGCTTCCACAGGCTCAGGAACCATAGCTGAACTAGAAAATTTAGGAGCCCTCATGTCTGGCATAGGGTAAGGATAAGTCCTGAATCTCTTCATCATAAATGGAGTGATTCTAAGACTTACACTCACCTTATTCTTTGAAGTAAGTGAGCCAAATATGATTTTGGACACTTGCTTGCAATTGCCAATTCTACTACTATCAATACCAGCTAACAAATGTATGTCATTGACTTTATGAGCTAAAGTAGACATAATAAACCTTGGCAAAAAGATTTCTTTACCTCTATTCTTCAAAGGCATAGTCAGCCTGGTAGCCAGCTCCTCCAGAATTAGACCTCCAACATTCAGATGCCTGTTGTGAGCTATTGAGAACACCAGCTTCTGCACCACACTTGAGATGTTGTCAAAGCCAGTTTTTCTGCAAGTGAAGGCCCTCATTACAGAATCAAACACAAAGGACCATTCCTTCCTAAGGTTTGTTCTGTTCAGGCTTGCCAAGTTGATTGAGCCATTGTAGTTGATGAAGTTCATGAATTCACTCAGCTCATCTGCAGTTGGCATCTCTCTATAATTCTCAGTTGGCAATCCCAGGGCTGTATTCACATCAACAGCTGAAAACTCAATTTCCTGGCCTCCAATTGTGCATGTGACCACCATAGAAGTGACATTCTCTAGAACAACTATCCTAGTTATAGCTAATGTCTAAAATTCATGAAGAACATCCAAATACAGCACATGACTTGCAGTTAAAGCACCTGCAATGTAGGATTCAGAAAGAAACTTCACAAACCCCTTCAAACTATCAGGGGCTTGGTTAGCATCAAGAAAATAAATAAAGTTAGTTCCCTTCTCTGGAATGATAGCTCTAACAATGTTTTGTGCCATTGTAGTGTTTAGAAGTAGTGAGTAAGAAAACGTTTTGAGACAGGAGCAAAAACGAGAGAGAAATCGCCTTTTGTCTGAAAGCTAGGTCACTTAAGATCTCGAGAAGGTGTAAGTACAGTGTGTGTATCGAGAAGTCTGGGTATTTATTGAAAAAGGTAAAATATTTATCGAGAAGTCAAATAAACACTTGGAGAAGTAATTTTAAATATGAAAAAGGTACATTCGAGAAGTCAAGTGACTTATCGAGAACTCTGATAAATGCCCAGTTTGTCCAAAAAGGACTGAAATACTTCTAATTTATTTGATTTGAATCAAATTGAAATCAGAATAAATTTTCCAAAAGTATTTGTCTAAAATAATTCATTGAATTAAATTATTTATTGATAATTCTCAAAATATCCTTGTCGAGAATTCGGTGAATTAACACTATTAGAGAACTCTACATGGTCTTATCGATAAGTCATAATAGAGCTTATCGAAAAGTCATTCAAGAAGTCTGTAAATAGACTTATCGAGGACTCACTCGAGAACTCCAAAATGACTTGTCGATAAGTCATTTTGACTTATCGAAAACTCAGTTCTCTATACCTTTGAGTACTGTTTTTCTGCCTTGTGCTAATTTTTACACATTTAAGATGTAAATTAACAAATAAGCAGTTTACTTAGAATTTGAAATATTCTAAGTTAATTTTTGAGTTT
The DNA here is from genome assembly GCF_009905375.1 of Apium graveolens. NCBI lineage: Eukaryota > Viridiplantae > Streptophyta > Magnoliopsida > Apiales > Apiaceae > Apium > Apium graveolens. Next base: position 221,784,953 of record NC_133650.1, read on the forward strand.
TTAAAGAAAAAATAAATATACAGAGATTCTGAAATATTTATAATTCATATTTCAGTTAATTTCCAATTAAATCAAACTGGGTTGATTTATTAGAAATTAATCTGCTGCAAAACATTAGTTGAGTTCTTGCCTTATGATGAAGAATTGAGCATTCCAATTTCACTCACAAGTCTAGTGAAGGTTGCTTCATCCAAAGGTTTAGTAAAAATGTCAGCTAATTGTTTCTCTGTTGGAACAAAAATGAGCTCAATGGTACCATTTGCAGCATGTTCCCTGATAAAATGGTACCTAACATTAATGTGCTTTGTTCTAGAATGATTAACTGGATTAGCTACTATAGATATGACACTAGTATTGTCACACATAATAGGAATTTTGTGTAACACTAGACCATAGTCCATAAGCTGATTTCTAATCCAAAGCCCCTGAGCACAACAACTTCCAGCAGCTATATATTCAGCCTCAGCTGTGGAAGTTGACACAAATTGTTGTTTCTTACTATACCAGGACACATGTCTTTGACCAAGAAATTGACAGCTTCCACTAGTACTTTTCCTATCAACCCTGCATCCAGCAAAATCTGCATCTGTGTATCCAACAGCTTCAAAACCAGTTCCCTTAGGATACCATAATCCCAGGTTTAGAGTTCCCTTTAAGTATCTGAAAATCCTTTTGACAGCCATCAAATGTGATTCCTTTGGATTGGCTTGAAATCTGGCACATAGACAAGTAGCAAATATGATGTCTTGTCTACTAGCAGTCAAATACAGTAATGATCCAATCATCCCTCTATAGCTTGTAATATCCACACTCTTGCCTTTCTTGTCTTCATCCAACTTGGTTACAGTAGACATTGGTGTAGATGCTGGTGAGCTATCCACCATACCAATTTTCTTCAATAAGTCATTCACATATTTGGTTTGGCTGATGAAAATACCATCATTTCTTTGACTAACTTGAAGGCCAAGGAAGTAACTCAATTCTCCCATCATACTCATTTCATACTCACTCTGCATTAGCCTAGAGAATCTTTGACAAAGCTTTTCATTTGTAGATCCAAAGATGATATCATCCACATAAATTTGAACTAGGATCATATCTTCACCATGCTTCTTGTAGAAGAGAGTCTTATCAATAGTACCTCTGGTAAAACCATGTTTGAGTAGAAATTCTGACAGTGTGTCATACCAGGCTCTTGGTGCCTGTTTCAATCGATATAGAGCCTTAAGTAATTTGTAAACAAAGTTAGGAAATTCTGGATCTTCAAAGCCAGGTGGCTGTTGCACATAAACTTCTTCTTCTAGTTCACCATTGAGAAAAGCACTCTTGACATCCATTTGATACACCTTGAAATTTGAGTGTGCAGCAAATGCCAGAAAAATTCTTATTGCTTCTAGTCTTGCAACAGGAGCAAAAGTCTCATCATAGTCAATTCCCTCTTCTTGTGAGTAGCCTTTAGCAACCAGCCTTGCTTTGTTTCTAGTAACAATTCCATTTTCATCCATTTTGTTCCTGTACACCCACTTAGTTCCAATTATGCTTCTGTTCTTGGGTGCAGGAACTAATTTCCAAACTTTGTTTCTCTCAAACTGATCCAGCTCCTCCTGTATGGCACATATCCAGTCAGGATCCATTAGGGCTTCTTCAGTTTTCTTGGGCTCTACTTGAGATAGAAAACATGCATGTAGGCATTCATTAGCAGTTGCACTTCTAGTTCTCACACCAGCTGAGGGATCACCAATAATAGCTTCTACTGTACAACTCATATCCCACTTTCTGGTGTGTGTCTGTTGACTAGTGCCTTCATCATTTTCTTCAGTATTACCATGACTGTCATTTCCATTTTCTCCTTCTCCCCCTGAGTTTGTGCCATCAAATTCAAGTGTCTGAAGAGTTCCGTGATTTTGTTCAGAGGTTTCTTTATTTGTCACTTGTTGTGTCACAACTTCATCTTCCTCATCAGAATCACTATCAATGGTTAGATTTCCAAATACAAGGGCTTCAGCATCATTTTCATCAAGGCATTCCAAGCCTGGACACTTGTCTTCATCAAAAGTCACATATGTGCTTTCCATAATTTTCTTTTGATCAATCACATAAACTTTATAGGTTGTTCTTTCCAATGAATATCCCAGAAAAATTGCTTCAAAAACTTTAGAGTCAAATTTTCCCACATATTCAGAGTTGTCTTTTAGAATGTAACACTTGCTTCCAAACACATGTAGATGCTTCACTGTAGGCTTCATGTTAGAAATGATTGAGTAGGGTGATTTTTCATGAGCTTTGTTGATGAGATATCTGTTTTGAGTGTAGCATGCAGTATTAACAGCTTCTTCCCAAAAACTAGTTGGCAACTGAGCATCTTGTAGTAAAGTTCTAGCAGCTTCAACCAATGTTCTATTTTTCCTCTCAACTACTCCATTCTGTTGAGGTGTTCTAGCTGCTGAAAATTCTTGAACAATGCCTTTGCTTTTGTAGAATTCACTTAATGTTGAGTTTCTGAATTCTGTTCTATTATCACTTCTCAATCTTTTCACACTAACCTTTCCTTCAGTTTGCTTCTTAATTTTCTTGATGTGCTCAATTATAATGTTTGGAGTTTCATATTTAGAGTACATGAACTCAACCCAAGTGTATCTTGAAAAATCATCAACCATGACAAGGGCATATTTGTTCCTTGAAATGGACAAGACATTTACTGGCCCAAACAAGTCCATGTGAATAAGTTGCAGAGGTGCACTTATGGAATTCATAGATTTTGACTTGTGACTTGATCTTTTCATCTTTCCTTTCTGACAAGCTTCATAAACTTCCAGTTGAGTAAATTCCAGACTGGGCATGTCTCTCACAAGCTCCTTCTTGACTAAGGTGTTGATTGCTTTGAAATTCAAGTGAGATAGCTTTTTATGCCACAGTTTGCTTTGCTCTTCCGATGCCTTGGTGTAGAAACAACACACTCCTTCCTTATTTGTTGAGTCTAAGTCTGCAACAAACAAGCTTCCCTTTCTTACTCCCTTAAGAGCAATTTCACCAGTCTTTTTGCTAATAAAAGCATAATCTTCTTTGTTGAAAATAACTTGAAAACCTCTTTCTGCAAATTGATTAACACTTAGGAGATTTACTTCTAATCCAGCAACTAGTGCTACATCTTCAATGACAACATTTCCAGAAACAATCTTGCCATATCCCATTGTGAATCCTTTGTTGTTGTCTCCAAAGGTCACCAAAGGGCCAGCCATCTCCTCAAATTGTGATAGCAGGGCCTTATCACCTGTCATATGCCTGGAACATCCACTATCAATGATCCATATGACCTTCTTCCCTTTGCCCTGCACACAATGAGGATTAAGTGTGTTTAGCTACCCAAGCTGTGTTGGGCACTTTCTTCTTGTTAACTGATTTTGCAGAAGTAGAACGAGAATTTTGAGATAAAATGGAATTCATAGACTGTTGAGCATTTTCCCTTTCAGATATAGAACCAACTTTTGATTCTATGAGATCAATTCTCAATTTGTAGCAACTCTTCATCACTTTCATGTTGCAGGGAATGCAGTCAAACTTGTCACAGAATGAATAAGGATCATTTGCCTTAGCTTAATTGTACTTGCAGACTCCTTCAGGTGAATTGCTAACAGTCTTTTTACAAAGATGAGTTAGGTGATTCATTGATCTATAATTCTCACACCTCTTTCTAGGAGCATCTGTAACATAAGCAAAATTATTGCTTTTGTTTATCCCAATCTTTCCATTTCTATTCTTCTTTTTCTTTTTCACCCTGTTTAGCTTTAATCTCCTTCACAGGCTGCTTAGTTTCTTGATTGGCTTTTGGTGTTTCAACAGAGATGGAAGACTGAGTTGTCTCATCATTTTTCTTTTCCTTGTCCTCATCAGCTATCTCCTGTTTGATGATCAACTCTTCTTCACTGAAGTTCACTTCACATGCCTTAAACAAAGGTGATTCAACTTTCTTCAAAATAATTGGAACATCTTCAGTTTCAGTTGATTTCCCTTTGTCACTGACAGACTTCCTCTTGTTGTTCAAATCCTCATAATCAAGACCAATGGTAATGTTTGCACATGGCTTGTTCTTTTCATGATATTGGCCAATCAAATCAGAAGCATTTCTGAAGGATTTCAGCTTCACTTCATTCTTCTCCAGCTTTTCTCTCAATATTGCTTCAATTTCACTTGCACACTTTAATTTGTTCTTTAAGTATGTATTTTCTTACTTAGCAGTATCAAGCTCAACCAGCAATAATTCAGTCTCTTATTTTTCACTCTCAAGTTTTTCATTGATCTTTTTCAATCTGCTAACTTCCTCATTTGCAGCAACCATGCTTGTATGAATGTGGAACATTTCTGTGCTCATCTTTTCAACAGTTTCCTTATATTGACTCACATTTAAATCAATTGTGGTAAGAGTTGGTACATGTGATTTAGATGATGAAGAATCTCCTTGCTCCAAGGCCATGAATGCATAGTTTCCAACTTCTTCATCTTCATCATTATCTGAATCATCCCAGCTCTTGCCCTCAACAATATAAGCTTTCCCTTGTTGCTTCTTTAGAAGAGCATCATACTTTGCTTCCAATTCAAGATAGGCTTTGTCTTTCTTTGCCTTCTTAGGTTTCCTACATTCTGTAGCACAATGGCCCAACTCATCACAATTAAAGCACCTTATTTTTTATCTATCAACAGATCCAGTTTTGTAGCCAGTTTTGCTATCAGGAGTGTACTTCCCTTTTCCTTTCCAGCTGCTGTCTTTGTTGAAGGACTGTCCTTTGCTCTTGAAAAATCTTGGTATCTTTACTCTAATATTAGAGAATTTTCTAGCCAGGTAAGCCATTGATTTGTCTAGCTCATCAAGCTCATCAAGAGTGTAGAACTCATCTTCTTCATCCAATTCCAGTATGACTTGCTCTTCAGTATCATTGACTCTTTTCTCACTTGTAGAAATTGCTGGAATTGGGGATCTTTGCTCATCATTAGAAGTCTGGCCATCATTCACAATCAGTGCACTTGAGCCATCCATTACATATCCTTGACTAGCTCTTAATGACTTCTTTTGAATCATTTTAAGTTCATAAGTTTTCAGAACCCCATAGAGCACTTCCAGTGTGATTCTACTCAGATCCCTTCCTTCTCTAATTGCAGAGATTTTCTGTTCCAAGTGATCAGGGAGAGTAAGCAAGAACTTCAAATTCACTTCTTCGACATCATAAAATTTATCATGAAGCTGTAAGTCATTTATCAGCTTATTAAACCTTTCAAACACATCAGTAATACCCTCCTTTGGTTTAGCCATAAAACCCTCATACTGAGAAATCAATATCCTTCTTTGATTTGACCTAACCTCCTCAGTTCCTTCACACAGTATTTCAATCTTTTCCCAGATCTGTTTAGCAGTGTCACAGTTGACAATGTTATTATACATTACATTGTCAAGTGACTCAATTAGTATCAATTGCAAAGCACTATCTAGGGAAACTTTCTCTCTTTCAGGTTCAGTTTACTCAGAAGGATCCTTGGGAGCATAATGAGCTGGAATAACCATATCTCCATCTGTGGTTTCCTCAACTCTAACTACAGGAGTGAAGGGCCCATTCTTGAGGATACCAATGTAAAGATGATTGGCCATTCTTATAAACATCAACATTTTCTTTTTCCACAAAGTGTAATTGGCCTTATCAAAGGGAGGAATCTTGATACTACTGATTTTCTGTGTATTCATTTTTCCAAGATCTAATCTGTTTACTTTCATATTTTGCTCTGATACCACTTGTTAGGTATGAATACAACACAGAGGGGGGGGTGAATGTGTTTTGGCTTAAATGTTTGATTTTCGATTGACTTAGGCTTTAGCAGTTGGTAGTTGTTAATGATTTAGTAGAATGGATGTTAAACATAAATAGCTGTGCAAATATGTAAAACAAAGATATTCAAAACTCACTTAATTTTATATTAAAAATTAAGCAGTGTTTTGCTACAAAATCTCTAAGTTCTTGTTTTAGAACTTAGCTTCTTTCTTGAGAGAGAACACACAAATTTTCTATTCTGATTGTCCTACTTAACTAGAGGACCAGTGTTAACTTTATAACTCAGTTAACTGCTGGTTTACACGGTGGATAATAAACATGCTATTAGCTTTTCTAAACTGTCACTTGTCATTTCTATTTATAGAAAAGCAAATCTTCCATTTCTGGCTTAGCATATCTTTAGCATCCCATGATTACTTTAATCTCCTCTGTCAGTTAATCTTTTCCATTGATCTTGCACATCTCTCAAGCTGCTTTTTGTAGACTTGTCAATCCAGCTGTGTGAATTGTTTATTGATTTGAAACCTTGGATATTGAACTGTTCTGCAATTCTGTACTTAGAGAAATTTCTTCACTTCGAGATCTCCAATTAAGCTGTAGAGAACTCGATATCTCGATAGGCATGTTGGCTTGTCGATATCTCTGAAACTTCATTGTTAACTTGACTTATCGACAACTCTGAGTTCTCTAGTGAATTTTGGTTTATCGGTAACTCAGAGTTCTCTAATGGACTTTGGCTTATCGATAACTCAGAGTTTTCTAATAAATGTATACTTGTCGATATCTCTGAGTTCTCGAATGGGTATCTGACTTATCGATATCTCCAATAGCAATTCCTGAGTTCTCTACACCCAGTGGATGTTGCTTATCCGTCGGGTAGACATTGCTCATCCGTTGAGTAGATATTGTTCATCTGTCGGGTAGACAGTGCTCATCCGTCGAGTAGATATTGCTCATCCGTCAGGTAGATTTTATTCATCCGTCGGTACTCTCTGGAGCTTAAATGACTTCTCGATAAGTCATTCTGGAGTTCTCGACTGATTTCTCTATAACACTAATTCTGTGACTTGTACAGATCTTGACTTAGAATGTTTTACACCAAACAGATTTATTCAACTCCAAGCTTCTTCATAATTCTTCTGAGGCATGATCATCTTGATCTTCTTCCAGATAGAATTCTTAGGCTTGACACTGTTTAGAGAAAAATACTCCAGTCTGCTCCATTTACATTTTACATACATTAAGTGTTACAAGTATGAATTACAGATTAAGGTTACAATACAACTAATCTTAGGGTTGTCAGTATGACTTAGTCTTGTTATAATACAGGCATGTCTTGCACAACATAACTCTTCCTGGTTCGCGTTAGCAGGTACCTCTCGAAAGAACACCAGAAATGGTGGATAAAAACGATCAAAAAATGGGAAAGGACGACATAATAAATGCAGAAAGCGATGTAGGACACCGCTTATTATATCAGTCTTCTGAAAATAGCCTGGCTGAGACTAAACATAAGTCATTAGTTTTAACTAAGGGCTGATTACGTTAATCACCATGATTAGAAAAAAATTATAAAGGTTAAAACAAGATTAGCTTTCCAGCTAAATAAGTTCCGTGAAGGCTAGAGTGCTCACGAGTACGAGAAACAGAACGTTCTCCTTATGACGGATCAGACTACCCTGTAGGAGACTCCCAGGGTCCATTAAGAGTAGCCCTGGCTGACCATCCAACAAAAGGAGGCATCATGTCCAACCAGGAGCCTCTGTAAGAGAGCCCGGAGGGCCCCAAGGTCCATTAAGACTAGCCCTGGATGACCAGCCAATAAAAGGAGGCCTTATGGCCGACCAACCAACAAAATGAGACCTTATGACCGACCAAGAGCCTCTATAGGACACCCCGGAAGGCCCCAAGATCCATTAAGAGTAGCCCTGGATGACCAGGCTACAAAATAAAGCCTTGAGGCCGACCAGGAGCCTCTATAGGAGAGCCTTGAGGCCTTCCAAAGTTTTTCTGGCGGCTCCCTAGAGAAATTTTGTGCGAATTCGTAAGAAGGGGTTGACCTCCAAAGGAAAAAAGTTTCGTGAAGATCATGACGTCCATGAGAATGAATTCCATAAAATCAGAACGTCAGCGATAACAAGTTCCGTGAAGACCAGAAGGTTCACGGAGACAAGTTTTTGAGAAGTAAAGTGTAACACCCCCAGATCCGGGGTCGGGGATCCGGGTCGTCACGGTCTTTCATTCCACAATATCACTTCACTTAATTAATAATAATAACCTTATGCTGTGACCCCACACTAACACACACCACAACCCGTTATAGTCTCAGAGATGAAAATAAGTACAAGTCTTTGAATCCACAATTTAAAAGTTATTACAACCCAAAACGATTACTTGATAAATTTACAGTTAATTGCCATATCTGCCACAAGTTATAATTATACATAATTGATTCTCAAAAGTAGATGGTCTGATCTACAATAGATCTACCTCTGCAGCTATAGCAGCTACAACATCATCGGGAAGACGCGGGACGCTTCCCACGCGCTTGCGCTGGGTCTGCTGGAGTCTGGCCATCTTTCCTAACTGTTGTTGTGTGATGAAAAAATAAAGCAAGAGTGAGCCTGACAGCTCGCAAGATAATATGTAGTGATAACAATAATATAAGTATCTAAATGGATACTTACTAGAATCTTTTATCAAGTGTAAGATAATTACTTACTAGATATAAGTAAAAACAAGGGATGAAGTTACCAAATACTTCACTACACTTATATCATTTATAAAGCTACTTGAACTACCACTTGTTCAAAGTATAATGAGCTTTCAACAGTTCATCACATAGATGAGACTACAAGACAAGATTTGAATAGATTAAATCTTTCAAATTTTATTAAAGGAAATGAAGTCATGATATACTTCATTAAGTTCTGATATATATATATATATATATATATATATCCAAATATACATCTTCTTTATACAATTTCCTGAAAACCTCTGTCATGTAAAGTATGAACAGAATTTCAATATCCAATAAATTTGGAAAGGAAAAGAATTTGGCATAAACCAGATATCTTGCTGATCAGGCAAAGATACCCATAAGTAACCTTTTCTACTAGTAGATGGACGAATTCCCCACTGGTCATCACCCTGGCCTTAATAGGACCTTATGCTGGACTGCCACTCAGCCACTTATGCATTTGATGGACTCCCACTGAGCCACTTACACTATTATGGATGCCCACTGAGCCCATGTTGCTTATGCCGACTCAATAGATGGACTTACTTCCCGAACGTTGGGTAAGTAATCAAGTCATTTACCAAAACTGCAACCGTGTTGCGAATATAAAATACACCACAGAGCCGGATCCCTCAGGTTTTGAGCGAGTATTTAAATCCCCTTAAAAGGAAGATCTTAAATATAAAAATGAGTTTTGGGATCCGCTCTAACTTTTAAAAATCATTTTGAAGACTCGAAAACACTTTATAGAGTGTTTGGAGTAAAGCTGATTTAATGAAGTAAATCAGTCCCCGGAATATTTAGAAAATGACTGAATATTATTATTTAAATAATATTCCCATAAAGAATAATCTTTATAAAAATAATTGAAGTAGAAGTATTAAAACTTATACTTGAAATGAGTATTAAATAACCAAAGATATACTTATATGAAAGTACTATCTTTATTTGAATAATCGAAAATAAGTTTGATTATTGACACCTTATTCTTTAATAAAATAAAGAATATATCTCAGCAAATAATCGGAGTCATAGATCTTCAAATGAATATTCAAATAATATTCATTAAATAATATAAACTGAGTCATAAGCCCTCGAATGAATATTCAAATAATATTCAATAAATAATATAAAAGAGTCATAAGCCCTCGAATAATATTCGAAATAATATTCAATAATAAAATAAAGTTAAAGTTATCGAATAAACCTTATTCGATTAATAGTTTTGAAAACTATGACCATATATATATATAAGTATATACATATATATATTTATATCCATATATACAAAATCTACTCGGGATCCTCGACTCCCGGTTTTAGAAAATATTTCCACCTTTGGGTCCCTATACTAAGGGTATATGCAAATTACCGCTATCCGCTAGCATAGGTATTATCAACAATTATATATGGAAAGAATACGAAACAGGCATGCATATATATATACCATAGCATCATGCTTCAATATATAACAACCTTTGCTAATTAACCAACATGCATCTATCGCAAGATAATGCAAATACATATACTCATCACCACAACAGTTGTAACGGGTAGAAAACTTGCCTGAGCGACTTGGGGTGATAAAAGGCTCGGGACGAGTCTGGTAATCTATAAACAACAAGTAAGTTGGAATTAAACCAAAGTCACTTGTAAATCTATTCTTTAACTAACTTAGACTCTAACGCTTGTTTTGCGCTTACTGATTTGCTTAAGGCACTCGGGTACCCTCGGCTCCACCATTTTTAATAATTTAACCTTTACGAGTTTTAAGGCGATTCCTTCGCGAGTGTCTTACCAACTGCCTAACACACTTACCATAAATGTTTCATACATTAATTAACCCTTTTTTGGTCTTTAACCTATGTTTCAAAGTAAGGCGAGGGAAAAAGTTTCGTTCGCGAAACGCCGTTACTTGAAACGGTCGTTTCTCCTAAACCGTGCATCGGAATCGAACGAACTACATATCAAAACGAAGCTCGTAACATGAGCTATCTAAAATTGGCAGTGGTCATAATCTAGCAGGGGGTTCTCGGGTCCTAATGCTATGCACAAAAACAGTCCAAAGAAAATCGGACGTTACGACGGCTATGTTTACGCGATTTCCCAATTTTAAACCATTCAAAACCAACCCAAATTCAACCTCAAATCCAACATACAACCAACATCCATCCTTATCACATCATAACAACCCCAACCAATTCAATTTTAACATTCATACTTATGCCTAAGCTTACCTTTAACCATACTTAAGTTCTTTTAAACAAAACAACAACATTTACCATTCCATTTCAATACCAATTCAATCCCAAACTCTAAATCACCAATATCAAGCTACAATATCATCCTACTAATCAAAATCATCTTATAATACATAGGAATCTAGGGTTTGGAGATGATATACCTTCCTTGAAGTGGTGGGAGGAGCTAGGAAGCCTTAAGAAGCTTTGAGAAGTCTTAGGAATGCTTGGATCTTCAAGGAAAACAAGAAAAACTTCAAGTTAAAAACTTGAAAACACTATTCATAGTCTTCTTCTTTGATTAAATGAAGAAGATGAAGAAGGAATTGATGGCTTAAACTCATGATATAGCCCTAACTAAGCATGAAGATGATTAGGGAATTAACTCACCAATTTAGGAAGCTTGGATCTTTGATTTTGAATTTCTTGCTCTTTTGAATAGTAAAAAGCCGAGAGCTCTTCAAGAACCAGCCTTGGTTCTTTTTGATTTTGATGAAAATGATTTTGCTTGGCTTGGTTGGCTTGTTTTTGTGTTTGATTTAGTTAATTACCTTGTTGCCCTTGAATTTGTGTGGTTAAAAAGCCACCACACCTCCTTCCTTCCCATGTCATGCTTGTGTCATCCTCATGATGTCATCCTCCCCTCCTTGTCCTCTTTCTATTGGTTGGATGACATCATCCCCACTAATCCCTTTGATTAACTTCCTAATTGTTTGCCTAATGATCGCTGATCTGTTATACGGTTCGCTTAACTTTCATTTTCGTTTATCGTTTGAAGGATCATACCCGGGATCTTATTACTTAGGTTCCCTTAACCTTTCTCAATACATTATATTCCTTTTTATGATCCTCTATTATAATCTTTTAATTTAAATTCTTTTTATCCTGTTACCTTATACTCAATCCTTTCCGTATCTAGTGGATTTCCGGGAAAAATCCAAGTGTTCGGAAATTGGATTCTGACGATCTTTACATACACTTATATACCACATAGAGTACTAATAATATCCCAGAAGATCAATAACAGAACCCCTACATAGTGTGGCATGAAAAGTTTTCTCATTCAGCTAAAACACTATTCACAAGGGTTACAAAAAGTTGAAAATTTTGGGGGTTATTACAGTGTCTCCTCCTTAAAAGGATTCCGTCCCGGAATCAAACAGAAAACAAATGGGGGTACTTTTCTAGCATTGCGCTCTCTAGTTCCCAAGTTGATTCTTCCACATTATGATTCTGCCATAGTACTCTGACTAGCTTGATCACTTTGTTCTGAAGCACCTGCTCCTTCTTATCTATAATCCTTACTGGCTTCTCCACGTAAGTTAGATCTTGCTGCATATCCACCTGCTCGTACTCCACTATGTGTCTGGCATCCCGATGATACTTCCTTAGCATTGACACATGGAACACATTATGAACTTGTTGCAAATTAGGGGGTAGGGCTAGCTCGTAAGCCAACTTTCCAATCCGTCTTAATATCTCAAAAGGTCCAATGTATCTTGGGCTTAGTTTTCCTTTCCTTCCGAACCTCATTAATCCCTTCCAAGGGGATACCTTTAGCAGTACTAAGTCCCCTACTTCATATTCCTTGTCCTTTCGGGCTAGGTCTGCATATTTCTTCTGTCTGTCTTGGGCTGCTACAAGTCGCCCTCTGATAAGATCCACTATATCTTTGGTCCTTTGGACCACTTCGGGTCCGAGCATCTTCCGCTCTCCTACTTCATCCCAGTATAAGGGAGATCGACACCTTCTTCCGTACAGGGCCTCATAAGGCGGCATTCCGATGCTAGCATGAAAGCTATTGTTATAAGAAAACTCGATCAACGGCAAGTGATCATCCCAACTCCCTTTAAAGTCTATTGCACAGACTCTCAATATATCCTCTAGTGTCTGGATGGTCCTTTCACTCTGCCCATCCGTCTGGGGATGATACGCGGTACTCATATTTAACTTGGTCCCCGCACATTCCTGAAAGCTCCTCCAAAATCTGGAGTTGAACCTGGGGTCTCGGTCTGAGACAATGGACGCTGGGACTCCATGTCGCGTCACTATTTCCTTAAGGTAAATGTCCACCAGTCTATCGACTGTGTATCTCTCATTGATAGGAATGAAATGAGCTGACTTTGTCAGTCGGTCTATAATTACCCATATGGCGTCGTGATTGGCTTTCGTCCTTGGCAAGCCTACAACAAAATCTATCGCTATATGTTCCCATTTCCATTCGGGAATCTCCAGGGGTCGTAAGAGTCCACTGGGTCTCTGGTGCTCTGCTTTTACCCTTTGGCAAGTCAAACATTTGCTTACCCATTCTGCTACGTCCCTCTTCATGTTGGGCCACCAGTAATATTCCTTCAAATCCCTATACATCTTGGTACTTCCCGGGTGAATGAAATACCTTGAACTATGGCTTTCATCCAATATCTCATCTTTAAGCTCTTGAACATTCGGAACCCAAACCCGATAGGAGTACCTCATTATCCCTTTATCATCTTTCTCAGTATGGATCTCCTCTCCAGTCATTGACTCTCTGCCTTCATTCATTATTTTCTCCTGGCACAATCTGATCTTTTCCAATAACTCTGGTTGCATTGAGATCTCAAAAAGCTTTTCAGTTCCGGTTCTGGTTACCTTTACTTCTATTTCCATTCTCTCAAAATCCCTTATCAATTCTTCCGAAATCGTTATCATTCTGAGTCTTTCCTTCCTACTAAGGGCATCAGCCACCACATTGGCTTTCCCTGGATGATAGAGAATCTCACAATCATAGTCCTTGATTAGTTCTAACCATCTCCTCTGGCGCATGTTGAGCTCTTTCTGCGTAAATATGTACTTGAGGCTCTTATGGTCTGTGAAAATCTCGCACTTCTCTCCATACAAGTAGTGCCTCCAAATTTTTAAGGCAAATCCTATTGCCGCGAGCTCAAGGTCATGAGTAGGATATCTAACCTCGTATTCCTTCAATTGTCTCGACGCATACGCAATCACTTTACCGTGCTGCATAAGCACACATCCTAATCCTTTGTGCGACGCGTCACTATATATCACAAAATCTCCTTTTCCGTCCGGCAATGCCAATACCGGAGCCGTTATCAACCTTTTCTTTAATTCCTGAAAACTGTTCTCGCATTTCTCCGTCCATTCAAACTTCTCTGTCTTACGAGTAAGTCGTGTCAAAGGGGCTGCGATCTTCGCAAAGTCCTGTACAAATCTACGATAGTAGCCGGCCAATCCTATGAAACTCCTTACCTCTGTGGGGGTGGTTGGCCTTTCCCAATTTGAGACCGCCTCTATCTTGGAGGGGTCGACCAATACTCCTTCTTTATTGATCACATGTCCTAAAAACTGTACTTCATTCCGCCAGAATTCACACTTCGAGAATTTGGCATATAACTGTTCCTCTCTGAGTATTCCTAGAGCTATCCTCAAATGCTCTGCATGTTCTGTCTCAGTCCTTGAGTAGATCAAAATATCATCGATAAAAACTATCACACATTTGTCCAAGTACTTCTTAAATACTCTATTCATTATATCCATGAAAGCCGTTGGGGCGTTGGTTAATCCAAAGGACATTACCAAGAACTCATAATGCCCATACCTGGTACGGAACGCTGTCTTGGAAATATCTTCGGGTTTAATCTTTAGTTGGTGATATCCAGTTCTCAGGTCGATCTTGGAAAAATAAACAGCATCCTTTAGCTGGTCGAACAGATCGTCTATTCTAGGTAATGGGTACCTGTTCTTTATGGTTAGCTTGTTCAACTCTCGATAGTCTATGCACAGCCTCATGCTCCCATCTTTCTTCTTAACAAATAAAACTGGTGCTCCCCATGGAGACACACTGGGTCTTATCATACCCTTATCCAAGCGTTCCTGCAATTGGATAGCTAATTCCTTCATTTCTAACGGGGCTAACCGGTAAGGTGCTTTTGAAACTGGCGCCGTCCCTGGGGCCAACTCAATAGCAAATTCAATCACTCTGTCGGGTGGTAATCCCGGAAGGTCTTGTGGGAATACATCTTCAAATTCGTTGACTACTGGAATATCTTGTAAGTTGGGAACCTCCTTCTGCGTGTCCACCACATAGGCTAGGTAGGCCTCATTTCCTTTTTGTAGCATCCTTTTAGCCTGGGCCATGGTCAAAAATTTCTGCGTCTGCCTCTTTCCTCTAAATATAACTTCTTTCTTCCCTGGGACATTTAGCTTAACTTTCTTCCCTTTACAGTCTATCTGAGCATCATTGCTAGATAGCCAGTCCATTCCCAAAATTACATCAAACTCCCCTAATTTAAAAGGAATCAGATCAACACTAAAGGATTGCTCCCCTATGCCTATCTCACAGGCGGGGTGAATCTGGTTAACAGGAATAATTTCATGATTGGCTAGTTCTACTTGCAAGGGTTCTATCAAGGGTTCAGCCTTAAGTCTTAACTTACGCGCAAAGTCCTTTGATATAAAAGATTTAGTTGCTCCCGAATCAAATAAAACATTTGTACTGACTGAATTTAGAGAAAGGGTACCTGCTATCATATCTGAATCTTTCATAGCATCCTGGACTGTCATGTTGAAAGTCCTCGCAGTAGGTGGCTTATTAGAAGCAGCCCTGCTTGCTCCCGAAGCTGCTGGTTTGTTCATTGGGCATTCCCTCTTCCAATGACCCGGGCGTCCACACTGATGACAAGTGGTGTTTGGAATGACGACAGGGGTTGATGATGGGCACTTAGTTGAATAGTGGCCTTTCCAACCGCACTTAAAGCAGGTTACTGGCTTTCCTTTACACTCCCCAGTGTGATTCCTTCCACATATGTTACAGGCTGGCAATGGGGGCCGAGACTGGTTGGAATAGGACATTCTTGATTTCTGGCCGCCCTGGCTCACACTCACACTCATTGGCCGCTTAAACCCAGTGTTCCTTCCTGGTAGGGACACTGCTCCTCGATTAAATCTAGTTGGGAAGCTCCTTCCTGCGGAACCTCCACCCATGCTCATAATTTTTCTCTTTATTCCTTTCTTCTCTCTTTTCTTCTGCATCTGTTCACTTCCGACTTCTACAATCGTTGCCTTTTACACCAGAGTGGCATAGTCCGTAAGCTCAAGGATTGCCACCCTATTCTGAATCCACGGTTTCAGTCCCTGCTGAAACCTCCTAGCTTTCTTTTCCTCGGTGCTCACAAACTCCGGCACAAACCTTGATAACTCAGTAAATTTCGCTTCGTACTCTGCTACAGACAAGTTATTCTGCTTTAGCTCCAAAAACTTGAGCTCCATCTGGTTTTCCATAAACCTCGGGAAATACTTTCCCAGAAACAACTGACTAAATCTCTCCCAGGTTATAATAGCATCTGTCTCCATGTTTTTCCTGGCCTCCCACCAGTAGTTAGCTTCTCCTTTCAGAAGGTAGGTAGCAAATACAGTCTTCTGTGCCTCATTGGTACTCAAAATCTCAAAGGATTTCTCCATTTCCTTTAACCATGCCCTTGCCTCAACTGGGTCGGCTGATCCGTGGAACTCAGGGGGCTTAAGGGACTTAAAAGCCCTGAAAGAGTTTGCCACAGTATTGTTATTTCCTTGAGGGGGTGGGTTGGGTTGACGTTCCAAATTCTGCCTTAGGAGTTGCATGAACTGGCCCATGGGATCCATGCCTGGGTTTGGTACTGGTTGCTCAACCTCGGTTCCTCCTTCTTCAGCCTCTATCTCAAATCCCTCAACATCATATGTTTCCTCTTCCTCTTCATACAGGGAGTCATCATGTTCCACATAATCCTCATCTTCCTCTTCACTGTGTTCCTGGTTCCTATCATCCTGGTTATGGCTTCCCTGGTCCTCAGATCCAGGGTTCGCCCTAGTTCCAATCTTTCTTGGCGGCATGATTCTGATAATAATAAAAAAATTTATTGGGAAAATTCAACGTTAGGTCACAATCATATACAACATTGTGCCTTGCACAGCTCTTATAATGGGGAGAACATATATCACAATTCTATTATTTTAAGAAAGTTCTAATACGAAGTGCAGTAATAATAATGATAAAAACAGTGATCCCGTCACTAATGAACTGAACCAAAGGAAACGAATATATACATAATGCGAGAAATACATAGTTTGATCTGGTCAAAAGTACAACAGTGCTATAGTCATCTGTCCCAAAAGTGATACACAAGAGTCTATCTGTCTAGTCAGAAAAAGGGATGCTATATACAGGTCAACTATCCCAGAAAATTGGCTCTTACTAAGGCCTTGGCTAACTAGACAACTAGACTATTCCATCATCAATCCTGAATCACACACCGGAGCGGGTCAGCTCCCATACCCTTTCCATCGCACGACGGAAGATATAGTCGGCCTGCCGCCTGGAGATCCTACCATGCCTGTCCCCCTGGAGCGATCTGAGCCTCGCTCGGGATGTGAGCTCTATCCCCGTAAGCTCCCTCCTCAAGGATCGGGGTATAGAAGCCCTAGTCTCATAAGCTCGGGTACGCCTACCCGCCCTCTCTGCATCCAACTCCCTCCTGACCTCATCCAGTCGGCCCTCGGCAACAGCCACTCGGGTCCTCAGAACATCCTGAACATATCCATGAGCTAACGAAGACTGCCTGTGGGCAGGGTCAAGAGGTGGTGAATCCGGAGCCGCTGAGGGTGCCTCTTCGGTCTGCCTAGGCTCGGAAGTATGGGTCTATGAGCTGTCATCATCAGGAATCCAAGATAGTGGTGGAGAGGTAGGGGCTCTGACCACCGGAAGTGTGGGTAATGGGGTACCATCATACACTACCATAGGTCCAACACGCTCCTCAGCTACTGGGACCTCATCCGGGTCCTCCTCATCTGGAATAGCAATAACCTCTGTCTCTGACTCCTCTGAGGGGTCCTCCTCATCTGAAATAGCAATGACCTCCGTCTCTGACTCCTCTGAGGGGTCCTCCTCATCCTCCTCCATCTCAGGCTCCTCCTGATCCTCAACATCTAGCAATGCCTCATCGTGCTCACGCTCGAACATCTCAGGGTCCTCTATCTCAGGCGCCTACACATTAAACGAGCTAAGTTACTATCATGATACTTATAAGGGTTCCCGTAAGGGTTTTAACTGGCAGCACTACTTTAAGTAGTCCGACCATGAACTTGGCAAGAGTTCTTATTATCTTTGTGAGTTTGTTATTATATCGACGCATCATCTCTGAGGTTTATAACGCTTAGCTCTGATACCATTTCTGTAACACCCCCAGATCCGGGGTCGGGGATCCGGGTCGTCACGGTCTTTCATTCCACAATATCACTTCACTTAATTAATAATAATAACCTTATGTTGTGACCCCACACTAACACACACCACAACCCGTTATAGTCTCAGAGATGAAAATAAGTACAAGTCTTTGAATCCACAATTTAAAAGTTATTACAACCCAAAACGATTACTTGATAAATTTACAGTTAATTGCCATTATCTGCCACAAGTTATAATTATACATAATTGATTCTCAAAAGTAGATGGTCTGATCTACAATAGATCTACCTCTGCAGCTATAGCAGCTACAACATCATCGGGAAGACGCGGGACGCTTCCCACGCGCTTGCGCTGGGTCTGCTGGAGTCTGGCCATCTTTCCTAACTGTTGTTGTGTGATGAAGAAATAAAGCAAGAGTGAGCCTGACAGCTCGCAAGATAATATGTAGTGATAACAATAATATAAGTATCTAAATGGATACTTACTATAATCTTTTATCAAGTGTAAGATAATTACTTACTAGATATAAGTAAAAACAAGGGATGAAGTTACCAAATACTTCACTACACTTATATCATTTATAAAGCTACTTGAACTACCACTTGTTCAAAGTATAATGAGCTTTCAACAGTTCATCACATAGATGAGACTACAAGACAAGATTTGAATAGATTAAATCTTTCAAATTTTATTAAAGGAAATGAAGTCATGATATACTTCATTAAGTTCTGATATATATATATATATATATATATATATATATATATATATATATATCCACATATACATCTTCTTTATACAATTTCCTGAAAACCTCTGTCATGTAAAGTATGAACAGAATTTCAATATCCAATAAATTTGGAAAGGAAAAGAATTTGGCATAAACCAGATATCTTGCTGATCAGGCAAAGATACCCATAAGTAACCTTTTCTACTAGTAGATGGACAAAAACAGTCCAAAGAAAATCGGACGTTACGACGGCTATGTTTACGCGATTTCCCAATTTTAAACCATTCAAAACCAACCCAAATTCAACCTCAAATCAAACATACAACCAACATCCATCCTTATCACATCATAACAACCCCAACCAATTTAATTTTAACATTCATACTTATGCCTAAGCTTACCTTTAACCATACTTAAGTTCTTTTAAACAAAACAACAACATTTACCATTCCATTTCAATACCAATTCAATCCCAAACTCTAAATCACCAATATCAAGCTACAATATCATCCTACTAATCAAAATCATCTTATAATACATAGGAATCTAGGGTTTGGAGATGATATACCTTCCTTGAAGTGGTGGGAGGAGCTAGGAAGACTTAAGAAGCTTTGAGAAGTCTTAGGAATGCTTGGATCTTCAAGGAAAACAAGAAAAACTTCAAGTTAAAAACTTGAAAACACTATTCATAGTCTTCTTCTTTGATTAAATGAAGAAGATGGAGAAGGAATTGATGGCTTAAACTCATGATATAGCCCTAACTAAGCATGAAGATGATTAGGGAATTAACTCACCAATTTAGGAAGCTTGGATCTTTGATTTTGAATTTCTTGCTCTTTTGAATAGTAAAAAGCCGAGAGCTCTTCAAGAACAAGCCTTGGTTCTTTTTGATTTTGATGAAAATGATTTTGCTTGGCTTGGTTGGCTTGTTTTTGTGTTTGATTTAGTTAATTACCTTGTTGCCCTTGAATTTGTGTGGTTAAAAAGCCACCACACCTCCTTCCTTCCCATGTTATGCTTGTGTCATCCTCATGATGTCATCCTCCCCTCCTTGTCCTCTTTCTATTGGTTGGATGACATCATCCCCACTAATCCCTTTGATTAACTTCCTAATTGTTTGCCTAATGACCGCTGATCTGTTATACGGTTCGCTTAACTTTCGTTTTCGTTTATCGTTTGAAGGATCATACCCGGGATCTTATTACTTAGGTTCCCTTAACCTTTCTCAATATATTATATTCCTTTTTATGATCCTCTATTATAATCCTTTAATTTAAATTCTTTTTATCCTGTTACCTTATACTCAATCCTTTCCGTATCTAGTGGATTTCCGGGAAAAATCCAAGTGTTCGGAAATTGGATTCTGACGATCTTTACATACACTTATATACCACATAGAGTACTAATAATATCCCAGAAGATCAATAACAGAACCCCTACATAGTGTGGCATGAAAAGTTTTCTCATTCAGCTAAAACACTATTCACAAGGGTTACAAAAAGTTGAAAATTTTGGGGGTTATTACATAAAGCGTTCACCGTAACAAATTCAGAGAACTTTTTCTCTCGGCCGACCAGACCACCCTGAGAGTGGCTCCAAGGCCTACCAAAAGCAAGCCTGGATGACCAGGCTACAATTGAATCCTTAAGGCCGACCAGGTTCACCTGTAGGAGAGCCCTGAGGCCTTCAGAAGTTGTTCCAGAGACCCTCATGTGAAGTCTCTTGAAAATTTCTTGGAAAGGATAACTCTCAGCGAAACTAAGTTTCGTGAAAACTAGAATGTCTACGAGAATGAGTTCGTTGGAGTATAGAACATCCTACAAAGAAAGTTTAGACAAGTTCAATGAAGTATAAGACTTCCTATAAGACAAGTTCAAATAAAGCACAGAACGTTCGATAGAACGAGTACAGAATGTTCGATAGAATGAGTACAGAATGTTCACTGAAACAGGCGTAGCAGAGCCACGAGGAACTCTAGGGAAACCATGAGATTAATTCCATGGATAATCAAGAGCAAGAAGAGCATAGCAAAGTGTGTGTGAAGGGCTTGAATCTAAGTAGAAGGTTCTACAAAAAAAATTAGAGCAAACACCCTTAGCCAGCAAGGGACAGGAGGACCTGCCCCTAGCCGACCAGGAGGTGGCCAACCTCATGAGGCCAAGAAACCCACAAGTGAGGCCATGTGGCCGAGCAGGGCCAGAGCCCATGCGACCCCCCTGCGAAAATTTTCAAAATTTTTTGCAAAAATGGAAAAAAATAGAAAAAATTTGAATTTTTTTAAATATTCGGGATTTTGAGATTAAGCCCCGATTAAGGCCGATTAGTGAAATTGAGCCCTGATTAGGGCCTATTAGTGTATATTACACGTAATTAACCCGAATCAGGGGGAATTAGTGACTCGTGTGATAAAATTAACCCCGATTAAGGTCGTTTAACCTATTCACTCACGTGAATAGTGTGAATTAGGGATGATTAGTGTCTTACGCATGTTGATTAGTCCTAATTAAGATAAATTAGCCCCGATTAGGACAGATTAGCCTTGATTAAGGCCAGTTAGTGCATTCTAGCTTAAAGTTAGGCTCTTTTAGGCCTAGTTAGCAGCTTGTACTTGGAAGTTAGCCCCGATTAAGGCCAGTTAGTGCCGAATAGGGCCTGTTAGCAGCTTTCACCCTATAATTAACCTTGACGAAGGTTAAGGGGTGATAAATGCTCGCTCTTTAGTCCCGATTAGGATCGTTTAGTGTTAAACACTATCCAATTAGCTTGTGAAAAGGCCTCAAGTGTGTATACTCGCACTATATAAGTCATTGTAAACGTGTAGATCGCTCCACACTTTACGATAATACGGTGATATCCATGAAGGGCCGATACCCGAGAAGGGCCAAAAGTACCCCGAGTCGCGAAAAGACCATTAAACTTCCACGAAAATTTGAGTAGTATTTCTGGAAGTTGGGGGCAAATGATATGGATAGAAAATACATCTTAAAGATACATTAAATGTCACACTAATTACACTTGGGCTTCTTGTCTGAAGTCCAACACAGACCTATTTGGTCCGAGCTCGTAGCAGACTCAAGATGGCCATGTAGACAGGGCCTACCAGCAGAGGTCGTCAAGGTCCACTAACACAAGTTATTCACGGACTAGGCCCAATACGGATAAAAGAGAAGAGACATGTGTCATAAACAGATGCAAAGTTCTACACAGAAGGTTCTGTAGTCCCTTCCCTTAAAGGATTCCTAATCGCCATCTAAGTTGGAGACTTGTCCACCAAGTATCCCAACACAAGTCTAACCATATACTAACCTCTATATAAAGGGCTCTACCCTTCAACCTAGAACTATATTTTTGGCTTGATTCTCTACTACATAGAGATACATAGGCATCTTGCAAAGACCGATATTTCCGAACACGATAGCAACCATTAAAGCTCGAAACTCACAAATTCTAGTATTAATTACTAACGCACTCTAGTTTTTATTCCACAACAAAATATCCACCTATGCATACATTGACTGTATTATTATGAATACTACATGACCATGATTCATCAATATAGTCAAAGAAGTATATAGAATTTTTGTTGCAGACTAATTGTGCTCTTTTGCTTTGATAAAGAATCAAACCGATTGGATTTACTGACGGTAGATTAAATTGATCGCCACCTACTAGCTTTAATGCTTCACACCAATAGTAAGTTCTTGCAAGTATCAGATGCTCAAGGCCCTTTCTATTAGTTTTAGTTCCTTAGAAACCCAACTAATTTCTAGAATGCTACAGCATTCAGAGAGTTGATGCGACGGTTATACCCCAGGCTTTAGAAACACTAGGGGAACTTTAATAGCTGTATGAATGCCACATAGTATCATTTGTTATTTAGTCCCCACCATTCCTTGACAAAGTTCCATGAGCACTTAGCAGGCTCACATTGCCAGAACAAATGTGATTACGTTCTTCTGAGGCACACCAAGCATACTGATTCGAAATTGATTTATTTTTTATTCTCTTATGTAACAATGGATTTGTAGGCATAGAATTTGTGACCATAACCCACAGAATGAACTACAGTCATGTAAGAATTTTTAGTTTCCGGACAATGTCAATACTTCTATCATTTTGATTCACAGCAGATAGATATATGTAATAATCTTTTACCGTGAAAGGTTTGTTGTTGTGAGCCCAAAATCTGATATCTAATAATTTTTAGGGAAGATGCTCACCAACAAAATAATTGTTGTCCAGTTATCCTACCAAAACCCGATGCTAAATCTATCACCAATTTCTTAAACTATATCTGATCTTTCCAGTTTGAGATTAGTTCCATTATGTTGCATTGATGATATAATGTATGTCATGCAAATGAAGTGTTTTTACCTTCTAGATATTGCACAAAAGATTTGTCTCAACTGATAACATACTTGGAGCCAATCCATTTATTTTAACTCCTCGGTAGTTCATTTTGCCATTTCCAAATCCACATTGCTAGAAGTGCATCATTTTTTAGCTTCAAGTTTGATATGTCAAGTCCCTCTGCATTCTTTGGTTGTGTGCTTTTATTCCAACAGAGCAAGTGAATTTTCTTTCACATCTTACCATTGTCACTTAAAAGACCCCAAAAGATATTTCTCCACAAGCTATCGATTTTGTTCCCAGTTAGAGCCATTCTTCCAGCCTTGTTTAAAAAATTTATTTTCCATATAGCAAGCTTATTCTCTACTTTTTTGACTAAAGACGGCCAAAATATTTCACTTCTCGGTGTTAATCCAATGGGAGCTCCAATATAAATTATTGGCCAAATTCCTGCTTTGCATCCTAAAATTGATGTACATGATTCCCTAAGAACTCTAATACAGTCACATTAATAAATATTGCTTTTTTAAAAAAGTTTATTCTGAGCCCAGTTAATGGCTGGAAATAATGTAGAACCGATTTTATTCTAACAGCATGTTTGCAACCCTTTATAAAGATCTACGAATAATCTGCAGATTCAGGTGGGTGATTCATCCGAGAAAGTCACACCTTCTTAAAAATATAGTTGGTTAGCTTTCTTAAGAAGCAAATTTAGCGCCTCAGTGACTAAATTGTATAGAAGTGGGGATAGCGGATCCCTTTTTCTCAAACCCTAAATCCTGAACTCTTTTGTGGGGGATCCATTTACTAAAACTGAAACTTTGGTTAAAAGAAGATTCTCCTGATCCAATCTATCTAATTAGGACCAAAACCAAAGGCCTTGAGCAAATCATATAGAAATCCCAGTTGACACTATCATACGCTTTCTCAAAATCTAATTTAAGAATGAGAAAATCTTGCTGAGAAATTTTATAAAGTGATTCTCCAACAGATTACTTTCTGAGGCTTGTCTATTCTTTGTGAAGGCTGATTGCATGTCCCTTAAAATATTTTTTATCAAAGGGCCAAGCCTTAGTGTCAATATTTTGGTAAAAAAAACTTCATCGTGGTGTTAACGAGTGATAAGTAGATTTTATATCAACTTAGAACACTTCATCACAGGTTTTAGCTGGTGTTTTGATTCAAGGTGTTGGTATTTTTGATGTGTTTTTGCGTTATTGCATTGCAAGCACTAGTTGGATGAAGAAAGAAGCTTTTTAAAGAAATATGCGGAAAAGATATCAGAATTGGAAGCCTAGGCCATTCTCAAGTTGTATAGAATCCCGTTACCTTCGAGTGGGCAGTTGAATCGCCTAATTCTGACGAGCAGAACTCAAGATACGGCCAAAAGAAGAATGCTTTAAAGTAGAGTGGGTCGATTCTGTCATGAATACGGAGCTTGAGCAATTGCCAAAGTCAGATACCTTGGAGAGATCCTTAACATGGTAATTTGATAGTAAAGATGAAGAAGGGGCAGAGCAACTGTAGTTTTTGAATGCACCTCCATGGAAGAGGAAGTTGGATATGTCATTCGATTCTCTTGGGTTTGTAGAGCTGAAAATTTCTTAGGAGCATCTCGAGTCGTCTATTAAAGAAGCTCCCACACTTGAGATCAACCCACTCCCAGATCACTTGAGTTATGCATTCTTAGGTGCACCTCCTGATAAGGGGTTGAACTATATCTATGATAATCTCAAGGGTGACCGGTCGGTTCCTCCCATGCCTACAAAGGGTTCTTCTCGTGCACCGCAGATAGTTGATAGGTTTGGTCTTGGTGATGCACAGTATAGAAGGTTGATTCGGCGTTTTGAGGACATGCATGACATCCACCGACGTTTAGCTGAAGATTTGACACACGCTCTCGGCACTGTTTTCTGAGACACTGGTGTCGAGGTTGATTGACCACCTAATCATCCACCCGAAGAGGGTGATCCTCCCGCTAACTAGGTATGCCTGATATCCTTATTATTACCTTCAATGAGGACATTGAAAATTTTAAGTTTGGGGGTGATAATGTAAGGATTAGTTTGTGTGTGTCCATATAGATTCATATAGATTCATATTGCATGTATAGTTGTTAAGTCATTCGTATTTTTGCATGATTGTTCATATAGGTCATATTTATTTGCATTTTTATTTATGTTATTAAGTAAGTTCATTTAGTTGCATATGCATGCATATAACATGATCCCTTAGGTTGAGCTATTTCTGATTGATAAGTTGATGTTGATTTGAGTGTGGTGATGACGAATAGAGAGATGTTTAAGTCTTAATGAATTGATTTGCATGTCAGAAACAAAAAAAAATTCACAAAGTCTTATAGGTTTGCTTTTGAACTAGATCATAATCATACTTGTTTATTTGTTGAGATTTAATCACTTGGTTATATTTAGAATTTTTGTTATTCTTGTAATGACGTAAGAACACTGATTTTTAAACTGGAGAAAAACTTGGATTTCATTGCTTGTTGTGAATAAGGCTAGGCGTCAAATGGCTAGTAGCCAAATCATATTTTTATGAGTATTCTAGGGTTGAATGAGATGGAGCAAAACGCACTCATTCAGAAATTGTTGAAAAAAAGAGTGAAAAAAAAGTATGTGTTTATGCATAATTGATCAAGAGTGAGCTCTTTAATACTCGAGTTATTAAGTTCTAGGGGATTTTGTGCCTAGTGACCTAAGACTTTTATAGTCCGGGATCCAGTAACCTAACGCTCGCTACATGGGTATTATTGTATAAGTCTTTTGGGACCTCATTCATTGCACGATCAAATAAGCATATTTGTTATGTGTTCAATAATAGCGTGAATCCTTGTATAACTCTAGTAGAAATAAAATGTTGAGAGTCATTATGCTTTTAACGTCTATTCTGTTTATAAACTTGTGATTGTTTTGATGATAAATAAGTTATGATTATTGATCTAGTATCGAGAGTATTTCTATTGAGCATTCGCACACATCACACGTTTCTGGTTTATGAGTTGGTTTGTGGGATTTATTCGAGCTCTGTTTTGAGTCATTGCATTCTTATAGGCATCAGCTTATTCATGTGGTTATGGTTATTCTGAGGGGATCGATTACATTCACGTAGTTGCATTCATGTATTAGGTTTATTTTGTAGTTTTGAGTCTGTTTATGCTTGGGGACAAGCATCAGTTCAAGTTTGGGGTATGATAAGTGGATTTTATATCAACTTGGAACACTTCATTACATGCTTAAGTTGGTGTTTTGGACTCAAGTTGTTGGTATTTTTTATGTGTTTTTGTGTTATTGCATTACAGGCACTAGTTAGATGAAGACATAAGCTTTTAAAATAAATATGCTGAAAAGAGATCAGAATTAAAAGCCTAGGCCATTCTCAAGTTGTAGAGAATCTAGTTAGTTCACGTGGGCAGTTGAATCACCTAATTCTGACGAGTAGAACTCAAGATACGGCCAAAAGAACAATTGTCAGAAAATTTCCAGAAGGTCAGCGCTGCCACGCCACAAACAGCGTGCCTGCGCTGCTGAAATCACTATTCCAGCGCGGCCGCGGCCGAAAATAGCGCGCCCATGCCCTGTTTCTGTACCAGAATCCTGATTTTAGTCGAAATTGAAGATTTTGAGAGTCCCGGTCATCCTGGAGCCTATATATATCAATAAAAAGGCGTTTTTAACAACAAGGAGTTAGGGGAGAGCAATAAGAAGACCTAGAGAGCACGAGAAGACTACGGAGAAGAAGACTTTTATTTTCTTTAATATAGTTGATACTTGGATGTTTGTTTGCAATTTATCTTTGAACCCTAATACTCTTATATTGTTTATTATCATGTTTTCATTGGAACCCACGGTGACAATGAGTTCGAATATGAACTAATCATTATCGTGGAGTTCTAACGGATTTACCTATGTATTTCTATAGTTAATTTATTTCAATATCTTGGTGTGTGGTGATTGATTGATATCCTAGTATTGGTTGTACTTATTCATCTTATGTGCGTAGCTAACATATAAGATAGCGTGTTAATCTCTATTGAAGCAAAAGTGAAGATAGAGGTTTAGAACTTGCCATGCTAGCATAGGTTCATGTATAATTGTTATGCATGATTCGTAGGTAGTTTTAACCATCTTACTTGCCCTATGTAATCGCGATAGATAGCTTATTCATTAAACCTTTATGTTGTCAAATTCTATAAACATATAGGGTCTCAACATATTTGGTGTCTATTCAGCTTCTATCTCTTTTGTGGATGTCTGGTGGTAGGGTATTCGTACAACGACAGTTGGCGTTTATTAGTTTTGTGTTATCTGATTAGTTGTCATCACCATTGCATGCTAAGGTTAAGAACAATGACTTTGAATGAAGTAGTAATGAAGTTAGAATCCCATGTTTGTCCAATATAAGTAATTCAACCTCAATTCTCTAAGTTAATGTTATTTAGTATAAT
Organism: Apium graveolens; assembly: GCF_009905375.1. Lineage (NCBI taxonomy): Eukaryota > Viridiplantae > Streptophyta > Magnoliopsida > Apiales > Apiaceae > Apium > Apium graveolens. The sequence goes on from NC_133650.1 coordinate 221,812,513, forward strand.
CTCTTAGTTTAATCAAAACCTAATTTGTTATTTATCTTAGCATTGAGCGATAACCATACATTGTTGAATAGGTGCATAAATTGAACTTAACCTAAACCAGTCTCTGTGGGAACGAATCTGATTTATATCTTATATTACTTGCGAACGCGTATACTTGCGTGAATTTTAGCACGTGTTCTCGCCCTAACAAGTTTTTGGCGCCGCTTCCGGGGACTCGGTGTTAATTTTTAGTTTATGTTCTGGTCATCAGTGGTCGTTAACTTTCACTGACTCGGACTCTTTTAATTTCATGGTTTACTTGTTGTGTTTCAGGTACTCATTACAGTGGGAGATCCAGTAGCACGAACGAAAGGCTTGATGGATTTTTCTCAACCCAAGATCAATGACATTCAATCTAGCATTGTTAGGCCAGCTATCACGGCTAATACCTTTAAGATCAAGCCTGGCATAATTCAGATGGTACAGAATTCAGTTCAGTTTGGGGGTGCTCCAACGGAAGATCCCAATACGCACATTAGGGATTTCATAGAGATCTGCAACACCTTCAGGTTCAAGGGTGTTTCTGAAGATGCTATAAAGCTGAGGCTTTTTCCATTTTCTCTGAGGGATAAAGCTAAGTGATGGTAACATTCTCTACCAACAGGTTTCATCACCGCGTGGGAGGATCTTGCTCAAAAGTTTCTTACTAAATTCTTCCTTATGGCCAAGACAGCTACAATCAGAAACGCTCTTACTCAATTTGTGCAGCAATCGGGAGAATCTCTATGTGAAGCTTGGGAATTCTACAAGGAGATGCTTAGGAAGTCTCCTCATCATGGAATGCCTGATTGGATGATCATCAATTGTTTCAATAACGGGTTGGGAGCACAGTCAAGACCCATGCTCAACGCAGCATCAGGTGGAGCATTATGGGCAAAAAGCTATGAGGAAGCTTATGATATAATTGAATTGAAGGCAGCTAATGAATATCAGTATCCAACCCAGAGATTGCCACACGGCAAGGTAGAAGGAGTTCATACAGCTACGGCTATCACTACTCAACTAAGGGCGTTGTCTATGAAGATCGATTCTTTGGGTAACTATGGTGTTAATCTGATAACCAGAGTTTGTGAGTTATGTGAAGGTTCGTATGCGATGGAGCAATACTCTATATCCTGTAAATCAGCTCAGTTTGTAAGCAACTTTCAGAGATTGCAACAACCAGTTCCAGGCACTTATCATCCTAACAACTGGAATCATCCTAACTTCAGCCGAAGCAGCAATCAGAATGTGATGCAACAGCCGTTCCAGCAGTTTGGAAATAAGCAATTCAATCCTCCTGGTTTTCAGCAAAAATTTGAACCAAGACAACAAATCCAACTTCAACATCAAACTCATGGAGGTGAAGGTCTATCTTCGAATGAAAAATCTGAATTGGAGGAGTTGCGACTTATGTGCAAAAACCAGGCTCTTATATGCCAAATCCAGGCTATTTCTATCAAGACATTGGAGAACCAAATAGGGCAAATTTCTAATGCCTTATTGAATCGACCACCAGGAACACTTCCTAGTGATACAAAATCCAATCCAGGCAAGACGAAAGTTGAAGAACAGGTGAACGCCATCACCTTGAGGTCTGGAAAGGTCGCAAGCCCCCAAATCCAGCAAGACGAAGAGCCTGAAAAATCTTAAGTTTCAAAAAATGCAGTTGTGGATAAAAAAATGGTGCAGAAGGATGTCGAGGTGGAATCAAGGAAGAAAATTGTAGAACACACTGCTCATGAGGGTAATACAGGGGAGAAACAGGTCTATCCTCCACCTCCTTTTCCTAAGAGGCTGCAGAAGTTGGATAAACAGTTTGTTAAGTTTCTGGAGGTGTTCAAAAAACTTCATATCAACATACCTTTTACTGAAGCTCTTGAACAGATGCCTAGCTATGCGAGGTTTATGAAAGGTATTCTCTCTCGAAAACTAAAGCTCGATGACTTAGAGACCGTTGCTCTTACGAAGGAATACAGTTCTGTGCTGCAACAGAAGTTGCCTCCGAAGCTTAAAGATCCTGGAAGCTTCACTATTCTTTACACTATTGGAAACTTGTCTTTCGACAAGTGTTTATGTAATTTGGGAGCTAGCATCAATCTAATGCCCTTGTCCATCTTCAAGAAACTTGGTCTACCTGATCTAAAACCTGTGAACATGTCTTTACAGTTGGCTGATCGTCCCATCACTTATCTACGGGGAGTAGTGGAGGACATTTTGGTTAAGGTGGATAAGCTCATCTTCCCTGCTGATTTTGTCATTGTAGACTTTAAGAAGAAGATTCCCATTATCTTGGGAAGACCATTCTTGACTACAGGACAAACTATGATCGATGTACAAAAAGGAGAGCTTATGATGAAGGTTCAAGATCAGAAGGTCACTTTTAATGTGTTCAAGGTAATAAAGTTACCCACAACTAAAGAGGAATGCTTTAAAGTAGAGTGGGTCGATTCTGTCATGAATACGGAGCTTGAGCAATTTCCAAAGTCAGATACCTTGGAGAGATCCTTAACAGGGGAATTTGATAGTAAAGATGAAGAAGGGGCAGAGCAACTGCAGGTTTTGAATGCACCTTCATGGAAGAGGAAGTTGGATATGCCATTCGATTCTCTTGGGTTAGCAGAGCTGAAAATTTTTCAGGAGCATCTTGAGCCGTCTATTGAAGAAGCTCCCACACTTGAGCTCAACCCACTGCCAGATCAGTTGAGTTATGCATTCTTACGTGCACCACCTGACAAGGGGTTGAACTATATCTATGATAATCTCAAGGGTGACTAGCCGGTTCCTCCCCTGCCTACAAAGGGTTCTTCTCGTGCACCGCAGACAGTTAATAGATTTGGTCCTGGTGATGCGCAGTATAGAAGGTTGATTCAGCGTATTGAGGCCATGCATGACATCCACCGATGTTTTGCTGAAGATTTAACACACGTTCTCTCGGTACTATTTTCTGAGATACTGGTGTCGAGGTTGATGGCCACCTGATCCTCCACCCAAAGAGGGTGATCCTCTCTCTCACTAGGTATGTCTGATATCCTTATTATTACCTTCAATGAGGACATTGAAAATTTAAGTTTGGGGGTGATAATGTAAGGATTAGTTTATGTGTGTCCATATAGATTCATATAGATTCATATTGCATGTATAGTTGTTAAGTCATTCGTATTTTTGCATGATTGTTCATATAGGTCATATTTGTTTGTATTTTTATTCATGTTATTAAGTGAGTTCATTTAGTTACATGTGCATGCATATAACATGATCCCTTAGGTTGAGCTATTTCTGATTGATAAGTTGATGTTAATTTGAGTGTGGTGATGACAAATAGAGGGATGTTTAAGTCTTAATGAATTGATTTGCATGTCAGAAACAAAAAAAAATTCACAAAGTCTTATAGGTTTGCTTTTGAACTAGATCATGATCACTTGGTTATATTTAGAATTTTTGATGTTCTCGTTATGACGTAAGAACACTGATTTTTGAACTGGAGAAAAACTTGGATTTCATTGCTTGTTGTGAATAAGGCTAGGCGTTAAATGGCTCGTTGCCGACTCATATTTTTATGAGTAGTCTAGGGTTGAATGAGATGGAGCGAAACGCACTCACTCAGAAATTGTTGAAAAAAAGAGAAAAAAAAAACGAAAAGAAAAAAAAGTATGTGTGTATGCATAATTGATCAAGAGTGAGCTCTTTAATACTAGAGTTATTAAGTTCTAGGGGACTTTGTGCCTAGTGACCTAAGGCTTTTATAGTCTGGGATCCGCTAACCTAACGCTCGCTACATGGGCATTATTGTATAAGTCTTTTGGGACCTCATTCATTGCACGATCAAATAAGCATATTTATTATGTGTTCAATAATAGTGTGAATCCTTGTATAACTCTAGTAGAAGTAAGGTGTTGAGAGTCATTATGTGTTTAACGTCTATTCTATTTCTAAACTTGTGATTATTTTGATGATAGATAAGTTATGATTAATGATCTAGTATCGAGAGTATTTCTATTGAGCATTTGCACACATCGCTCATTTCTGGTTTATGAGTTGGTTTGTGGGATTTATTCGAGCTCTGTTTTGAGTCATTGCATTCTTAGAGGCATCGGCTTATTCATGTGGTTATGGTTATTCTGAGGGGATCGATTGCATTCACGTAGTTGTATTCATGCATTAGGTTTGTTTTGTAGTATTAAGTTTGTTTATGCTTGAGGACAAATATTGATTCAAGTTTGGGGGTGTGATAAGTGGATTTTATATCAACTTGGAACACTTCATTACAGGCTTAAGTTGGTATTTTGGACTTAAGTTGTTGGTATTTTTGATATGCTTATGCGTTATTGTATTGCAGGCATTAGTTGGATGAAGAAAGAAGCTTTTCAAATAAATATGCTGAAAAGAGACCAGATTTAGAAGCCTAGGCCATTTTCAAGTTGTATAAAATCTCGTTAGCTTCGCGTGGGCAGTTGAATCAACTAATTCTGACGAGCAGAACTCAAGATACGGCCAAAAGAAGAATTGTCAGAAAATTTCCAGAAGATCAGCGCGGCCATGCCAGAACCCGCGTGCCCGCGCCGCTGAAATCACTATTCCAGCACGGCCGCGGCCAAAAATAGCGTGACCGCGCCCAGTTTCTGTACCAGAATCCTGATTTTAGTCGAAATTGAAGATTTTGAGATTCCCGGTCATCCTGGAGCCTATGTATATCAATAAAAAGACGTTTTTAACAACAAGGAGTTAGGGGAGAGCAATAAGAAGACCTAGAGAGCACAAGAAGACTACGGAGAAGAAGACTTTTATTTTCTTTAATATAGTTGATACTTGGATGTTTGTTTGTAATTTGTCTTTGAACCCTAATACTCTTATATTGTTTATTATCATGTTTTTATTGGAACCCACGGTGACAATGAGTTCGAATATGAACTAATCATTATCGTGGAGTTCTAACGGATTTACCTATGGATTTCTATAGTTAATTTATTTCAATATCTTGGTGTGTGGTGATTGATTGATATCCTAGTATTGGTTATACTTATTCATCTTATGTGCGTAGCTAACATATAAGATAGCGTGTTAATCTCTATTGAAGCAAAAGTGAAGATAGAGGTTTAGAACTTGCCATGCTAGCATAGGTTCATGTATAATTGTTATGCATGATTCGTAGGTAGTTTTAACCATCTTACTTGCCCTATGTAATCGCGATAGATAGCTTATTCATTAAACCTTTATGTTGTCAAATTCTATAAACATATAGGGTCTCAACGTATTTGGTGTCTATTCAGCTTCTATCTCTTTTGTGGATGTCTGGTGGTGGGGTATTCGTACAACGACAGTTGGCGTTTATTAGTTTTGTGTTATCTGATTAGTTGTCATCACCATTGCATGCTAAGGTTAAGAACAATGACTTTGAATGAAGTAGTAATGAAGTTAGAATCCCATGTTTGTCCAATATAAGTAATTCAACCTCAATTCTCTAAGTTAATGCTATTTAGTATAATCTCTTAGTTTAATCAAAACCTAATTTGTTATTTATCTTAGCATTGAGCGATAACTATACATTGTTGAATAGGTGCATAAATTGAACTTAACCTAAACCAGTCTCTGTGGGAACGAATCTGATTTATATTTTATACTACTTGCGAACGCGTATACTTGCGTGAATTTTAGCACGTGTTCTCGCCCTAACAAGTTTTTGGCGCCGCTTCCGGGGACCTGGTGTTAATTTTTGGTTTATGTTCTTGTCATCAGTGGTCGTTAACTTTCACTGACTCGGACTCTTTTAATTTCACGGTTTACTTGTTGTGTTTCAGGTACTCATTACAGTGGGAAATCCAGTAGCACGAACGAAAGGCTTGATGGATTTTTCTCAACCCAAGATCAATGACATTCAATCTAGCATTGTCAGGCCAGCTATCACGGCTAATACCTTTAAGATCAAGCATGGCATAATTCAGATGGTACAGAATTCAGTTCAGTTTGGAGGTGCTCCAACGGAAGATCCCAATACGCACATTAGGGATTTCATAGAGATCTGCAACACCTTTAGGTTCAAGGGTGTTTCTGAAGATACTATAAAGCTGAGGCTTTTTCCATTTTCTCTGAGGGATAAAGCTAAGTGATGTTAACATTCTCGACCAGCAGGTTTCATCACCGCTTGGGAGGATCTTGCTCAAAAGTTTCTTACTAAATTCTTCCCTATGGCCAAGACAGCTACAATCAGAAACGCTCTTACTCAATTTGCGCAGCAATCGGGAGAATCTCTATGTGAAGCTTGGGAATTCTACAAGGAGATGCTTAGGAAGTCTCTTCATCATGGAATGCCTGATTGGATGATCATCAATTGTTTCAATAACGGGTTGGGAGCACAGTCAAGACCCATGCTCAATGCAGCATCAGGTGGAGCATTATGGGCAAAAAGCTATGAGGAAGCTTATGATATAATTGAATTGATGGCAGCTAATGAATATCAGTATCCAACCCAGAGATTGCCACAGGGAAAGGTAGAAGGAGTTCTTGAAGTGGATACAGCTACGGCTATCACTACTCAACTAAGGGCGTTGTCTATGATAATCGATTCTCTGGCTAACTATGGTGTTAATTTGATAACCAGAGTTTGTGAGTTATGTGAAGGTTCGTATGCGATGGAGCAATGCGCTATATCCAGTAAATCAGCTCAGTTTGTAAGCAAATTTCAGAGATTGCAACAACCAGTTCCAGGCACTTATCATCCTAACAACTGGAATCATCCTAACTTCAGCCGGAGCAATAATCAGAATATGATGCAACGGCCGTTCCAGCAGTTTGGAAATAAGCAATTCAATCCTCCTGGTTTTCAGCAAAAATTTGAACCAAGACAACAAATCCAACTTCAACATCAAACTCATGGAGTTGAAGGTCTATCTTCGAATGAAAAATTTGAATTGGAGGAGTTGCGACTTATGTGCAAAAACCAGGCTCTTATATGCCTAATCCAGGCTATTTCTATCAAGACATTGGAGAACCAAAAAGGGAGAATTGCTAATGCCTTATTGAATCGACCACCAGGAACACTTCCTAGTGATACAAAATCCAATCCATGCAAGAGAAAAGTTGAAGAACGGGTTAACGCCATCACCTTGAGGTCTGGAAAGGTCGCAAGTCCCCAAATCCAGCAAGACGAAGAGCCTGAAAAATCTCAAGTTTCAAAAAATGCAGTTGTGGATAAAAAAGTGGTGCAAAAGGATGTCGAGGTGGAATCAAGCAAGAAAACTGTAGAACACACTCCTCCTGAGGGTAATACAGGGGAGAAATAGGTTTATCCTCCACCTCCTTTTCCTAAGAGGCTGCAGAAGTTGGATAAACAATTTGTTAAGTTTCTGGAGGTGTTCAAAAAACTTCATATCAACATAGCTTTTACTGAAGCTCTTGAACAGATGCCTAGCTATGCGAGGTTTATGAAAGGTATTCTCTCTCGAAAACTAAAGCTCGATGACTTAGAGACCGTTGCTCTTACGAAGGAATACAGTTCTGTGCTGCAACAGAAGTTGCCTCCGAAGCTTAAAGATCCTGGAAGCTTCACTATTCTTTGCACTATTGGAAACTTGTCTTTCGACAATTGTTTATGTAATTTGGGAGCTAGCATCAATCTAATGCCCTTATCCATCTTCAAGAAACTTGGTCTACCTGATCTAAAACCTGTGAACATGTCTTTGCAGTTGGCTGATCGTGCCATCACTTATCTACACGGAGTAGTGGAGGACATTTTGGTTAAGGTGGATAAGCTCATCTTCCCTGCTGATTTTGTCATTATAGACTTTAAGAAGAAGATTCTTATTATCTTGGGAAGACCATTCTTGGCTACAGGCCAAACTATGATCGATGTACAAAAAGGAGAGCTTATGATGAAGGTTCATGATCAGAAGGTCACTTTTAATATGTTCAAGGCAATAAAGTTACCCACAACTAAAGAGGAATGCTTTAAAGTAGAGTGGGTCGATTGTGTCGTGAATACGGAGCTTGAGCAATTTCCAAAGTCAGATACCTTGGAAAGATCCTTAACAAGGAAATTTGATAGTAAAGATGAAGAAGGGGCAGAGCAACTGCAGGTTTTGAATGCACCATCATGGAAGAGGAAGTTGGATATGCCATTCGATTCTCTTGGGTTAGCAGAGCTGAAAATTTCTCAGGAGCGTCTCGAGCCGTCTATTGAAGAAGCTCCCACACTTGAGCTCAACCCACTGCCAGATCACTTGAGTTATGCATTCTTAGGTGCACCTCCTGACAAGGGGTTGAACTATATCTATGATAATCTCAAGGGTGATTGGCCGGTTCCTCCCTTGCCTACAAAGGGTTCTTCTCGTGCACCGCAGACAGTTGATAGGTTTGGTCCTGGTGATGTGCAGTATAGAAGGTTGATTCAGCGTATTGAGGCCATGCATGACATCCACCAATATTTTGCTGAAGATTTAACACACGTTCTCTCAGTACTATTTTCTGAGACACTGGTGTCGAGGTTGATGGCCACCTGATCCTCCACCCAAAGAGGGTGATCCTCTCTCTAACTAGGTATGCCTGATATCCTTATTATTGCCTTCAATGAGGACATTGAAAATTTAAGTTTGGGGGTGATAATGTAAGGATTAGTTTGTGTGTGTCCATATAGATTCATATAGATTCATATTGGATGTATAGTTGTTAAGTCATTCGTATTTTTGCATGATTGTTCATATAGGTCATATTTGTTTGCATTTTTAGTCATGTTATTAAGTGAGTTCATTTAGTTACATGTGCATGCATATAACATGATCCCTTAGGTTGAGCAATTTCTGATTGATAAGTTGATGTTAATTTGAGTGTGGTGATGACGAATAGAGGGATGTTTAAGTCTTAATGAATTGATTTGCATGTCAGAAACAAAAAAAAATTCGCAAAGTCTTATAGGTTTGCTTTTGAACTAGATCATGATCACTTGGTTATATTCATAATTTTTGCTATTCTCGTAATGACGTAAGAACACTGATTTTTGAACTGGAGAAAAACTTGGATTTCATTGCTTGTTGTGAATAAGGCTAGGCGTCAAATGGCTCGTTGTCGGCTCATATTTTTATGAGTAGTCTAGGGTTGAATGAGATGGAGCGAAACACACTCACTCAGAAATTGTTGAAAAAAAAGAAAAAAAAAAGAAAAAAAGAAAAGAAAAAAAAATATGTGTTTATGCATAATTGATCAAGAGTGAGCTCTTTAATACTAGAGTTATTAAGTTCTAGGGTTCTTTGTGCCTAGTGACCTAAGGCTTTTATAGTCTGGGATCCGCTAACCTAACGCTCGCTACATGAGCATTATTGTATAAGTCTTTTGGGACCTGATTCATTGCATGATCAAATAAGCATATCTGTTATGTGTTCAATAATAGTGTGAATCCTTGTATAACTCTAGTAGAAATAAGGTGTTGAGAGTCATTATGTGTTTAACGTCTATTCTGTTTCTAAACTTGTGATTATTTTGATGATAGATAAGTTATTATTAATGATCTAGTATCAAGAGTATTTTTATTGAGCATTTGCACACATCGCTCATTTCTGGTTTATGAGTTAGTTTGTGGGATTTATTCGAGCTCTGTTTTGAGTCATTGCATTCTTAGAGGCATCGGCTTATTCATGTGGTTATGGTTATTCTGAGGGGATCGATTGCATTCACGTAGTTGTATTCATGAATTAGGTTTGTTTTGTAGTATTAAGTTTGTTTATGCTTGAGGAAAAATATCGATTAAAGTTTGGGGGTGTGATAAGTGGATTTTATATCAACTTGGAACACTTCATTACAGGCTTAAGTTGGTATTTTGGACTTAAATTGTTGGTATTTTTGATATGCTTATGCGTTATTATACTGCAGGCATTAGTTGGATGAAGAAAGAAGCTTTTCAAAGCAATATGCTGAAAAGAGACCAGAATTGGAAGCCTAGGACATTTCAAGTTGTATAGAATCTCGTTAGCTTCGCGTGGGCAGTTGAATCATCTAATTCTGACGAGCAGAACTCAAGATACGGACAAAAGAAGAATTGTCAGAAAATTTCCAGAAGATCAGCGCGGCCGCGCCAGAACCAGCGCGCCCGCGCCGCTGAAATCACTATTCCAGCGCGGCCGTGGCCAAAAATAGCGCGACTGCACCCAGTTTCTGTACCGGAATCCTGATTTTAGTCGAAATTGAAGATTTTGAGAGTCCTGGTCATCCTGGAGCCTATGTATATCAATAAAAAGACGTTTTTACAACAAAGAGTGAGGGGAGAGCAATAAGAAGACCTAGAGAGTACGAGAAGACTACAGAGAAGAAGACTTTTATTTTCTTTAATATAGTTGATACTTGGATGCTTCTTTGCGATTTGTCTTTGAACCCTAATACTCTTATATTGTTTGTTATCATGTTTTCATTGGAACCCACGGTGACAATGAGTTCGAATATGAACTAATCGTTATCGTGGGGTTCTAACTGATTTACCTATGGATTTCTATAGTTAATTTATTTCAATATCTTGGTGTGTGATGATTGATTGATATCCTAGTCTGGTTGTACTTATTTATCTTACGTGCGTAGCTAACATATAAGATAGTGTGTTAATCTCTATTGAAGCAAAAGTGAAGATAGAGGTTTAGAACTTGCCATGCTAGTATAGGTTCATGTATAATTGTTATGCATGATTCGTAGGTAATTTTAACCATCTTACTTGCCCTATGTAATCGCGATAGATAACTTGTTCATTAAACCTTTATGTTTTCAAATTCTATAAACATATAGGGTCTCAACATAATTGGTGTCTATACAGCTTCTATCTCTTTTGTGGATGTCTGGTGGTAGGGTATTCGTACAATGACATGTAGCATTTATTAGTTTCTTGTTATCTGATTAGTTGTCATCACCATTGCATGCTAAGTTTAAGAACAATGACTTTGAATGAAGTAGTATTGAAGTTAGAATCCCATGTTTGTCTAATATAAGTAATTTAACCTCAATTCTCTTAGTTAATGCTATTTAGTATAATCTCATTATACATTGTTATATAAAATAAATTTTCTTGTTTGATGAAATAATTAAACTTGCCACTATCTTTTGCATTATAGTTGTAATTCGCACATTCCTTATCATTTATTATACAGTTAAAATCACTTATGAATCATAAGGGGATTCCCTTAGCACATTCTTGAATTTATTTTAATTTCCCCCATAGTATTTCCTTGAGTTTTGGTTTTTAAGAGGCATACACATTTACTAATTAAAATTTCTTCTATCTTTTAGCCGCTTCATTTGGACCCCAATCCAACTTCTATTTTGAGCTAGACCTGTACATTGGAGGAGAGTGGTATCCCATGATAGTGTAAGCCCCTTAGTTAATCCTGAAGTCTCTCAACAGATTGAGTCATGAAAATTTGTGTCCCATATTGACTCCATCCATTTGTTCCAATTTGAACATTTAGTTTCTTGTAAGCAAAAGAAGTTTACTTTATGGTACTGCAGGAAATCCTTAACATAATTTCTTGAGGATTTACCATTTATTCTTTTATTATTCCAAGATAAAGGGGTTAAATGGCCTTTTGGTCACTCAAGTGACCACTAAATTTTACTTGAGTCATCGAACTCAAAAAGCTGTCAATAAGGTCACTTAACAAATAAAAGTATTCAACTTAATCATTGCACACATTAAAAATTTCACGACCGTTAAATCTCGTTGACTATGGGCGGCCCTCCGTTAAATTTGTACATGTCGGCTGCCACATCAGATAACTGACCCACCCAATCCTAAAACCACCCAACAAATTAAACTCGACCCAATTATAACCCACGACCCGTAATCTATATCCCTAAATTAAAACCCGTTTACCCCATATACACACACCTCTTTTTACAGACACAAACTCTAATCGCAAACCCTAATCGCAAGAATGGTTCGAATTTGATCGGGTGTTGAGGTTCGTTCAACTCAACCAACCGATGATACCGATGATATTATTATTGAAGATGGAGAAAATGATGTTGGGGACAATAAAACCGAGAAGGGTTATGAAGCTGAAACAGATTGTGAAGATGTAAATCAAACAACTGATAAAGAAGCAATGTAAGTAATGTTATATCTGAAGTATTTACAATTAATTAGGGCTAAATGTTCTTGCTTTAAATATTTGGTCATTTTTTCAATTAGGGTTCTTAATTTTTTATATTTAATAGGAGTAACTTGTACAATGTGATAGTCTACTATGGAGGTTATTTTGTTCATGTTCCGTTTTCCTCTTACACAAGTAATGTCAATAAGGTTCATAAGAATGTCGACTTTGAAAACCTTAGTATTAATGATTTAAAGACCACATTTGGTGTTGTTGTTGGTGAGTTTGATTTCCTTTATTTTAGAACTCCTGCATTGAACATTTATTTGTGAATGTTGAAAGTAAGCCAATATTGATTGAATTAAGTAAGGAATGTGCTTATAATATTGTGTTGTATGTGTATCATGTGAGTCCCGCCACTGAATCTGATGAAGAAATGGATAATTATCAATGTAGTGATGATGAATATGTAGAAATTAGGAAAGCTTGTAGAGAAGAAAAAAAATGGATGAACTGGAGAGGGAAGCTAATTTACATGAAATGTCAGGGATAAAATATGATGATACTAGTGGATCAGATGAGGGTTTTTATCCTAGTAGTGAGGGGAGTGATGAAGAGTTTTATTTTACTAACCCTCCCCCTGATAAACAGAAAATGAAGTGTGTAGATTGGGTCTTTAATGTTAACACATCTTCCAAGAATATTAAATTTAAAGCTGGGATGGTATTTGGTAATAAGAGTGACTTTAAGAAAGCTGTGAGGTCTTGTTCAATGCCTAGGGGTGACCCTACCAATACCTACACGATGACTTAAAAAGTGTCCAAGTTGGGTGTGCACATGGGTGTCCTTTCAGAATGTGGGTAAGTTATAATAAAGAAAAGGATGTGTGGCACTTGAAGTCAATAATAGATGAGCATAATTGTGTATGGAATTATAAAAACAAGCTAGTCACTACCAAGTATCTTGTAGATCTCTATGGGGATAAAATTAGGAAAAATCCAAACTAGAAAATTGCAGAGATGCAGGAAGAGTTTAGAAGGGTACTCAAAGTAGATGTGTGTGATTCTAAATGCTCCAGAGTTTGGAAGCAAGCTCTTTATGGTATTGAGGAGAAAATGAAAGAACATTATGCCAAAATTAGGAAATTTGTAGGTGAGGTTTTAAGGAGTAACAAAGACAACACAGTTAAGATCTCTACTACAAGGTTGCAAGAAGGAGATGCAAACAGAATTAGAAGAATATATGTGTGTTATGCAGCCTTGAAGAATGGGTAAAAAAAATTCTTGCAGAACAATTCTAGGGCTTGATTGGTCCTATTTGAAGATAGTGACTGGTGGCAAATTGCTTTCTGCAGTAGAGAGAGATGCAGAAAATTGTATTTACCCTGTAGGAATGGCAGTAGTTGAAAGTGAAAACTATGAGTCATGGAAGTGATTTCTGGAGCTGTTAATAGCTGATCTTGATCTTGAAGATGAACATAGAAAGACACTCATTTCTGATCAACAAAAGGTACTTATTTCCCAATTTGTATTACTTTCAATTAATTAAGTTTTGCACTAAATCATGTATTGTTTATATATCAGGGGCTGGGCAAGGCAATTAGAGAATTTTTACCACAAGTGGAGTATAGATTTTGCACCAGGCATGTATCTTCCAACTTTAAGAGCAAACATCCAAGTAATTTGGTCATGAGTGCATTTTTTGAAGCATCAACAGCAACTCACCCCCATGCCTATAAGAAAGCAATGAAGGCACTTGAGAAAGCCTCTAAAGGTGCTTTTGAGAATATGAGTGACTTAGAACCACGTATGTGGTCTAGGGTTTTCTTTAAGACACACTCATTGACTGATTCCACTGAAAATAATATAAGTGTGTATTTTAACTCATGGATTTTGAAAGCAGGATATATGCCTATTATTGATATGCTTATAGAGATCCATGACATGCTTATGATAAGAGTTCATCAAAAAGAGATAGAATGTCAAGACATGATATTTTTATTGTTCCAAAAGCTAAACAAATATTAGATGAAGCCATTAAGGAATTATGCGGGTTTACTGTTCTGTGGGACGGGAGGGAAACTTATGTTGTTAAGCGTAGGGGCGCAATTTGTTCAGTTAATCTGCAAAGAAGGTCATGTTCTTGTAGAGTCTGGGATTTGTTTGGTATACCATGTTGTCATGGAGTTACTGCAATTCAAGAGGCTAGAAAGAATCCCATTGATTATGTTCACTCATGTTATTCAAAAGAAACATATATGTAGACGTATTCATACTGTTTGGATGTAATAAGGGGGAAGATTTTTGGGAAGATGTGGAGGGTGACTTGGTGTTACCTCCACTAATTAAGAAGAAACTAAAAGGCAGACCCAAAAAGATGAGAAAGAGAGAGGGTCGGGAGGGTATTGTGTCCAGTGGTAAGAGTTAGCTATGATGGTAGAGTTATGCATTACGGTCTGTGCAGAGAAGGTGACCACAAAAGGGATAAATGTCCCAATAAATATAAGTTCCCAGAGAATATAAAAAAGTGGAACAGGGGAAAGAAGACACAGAATGAACAAACTGCAGAAGATGAAGTTGTGGAAGAACTGGAAAGGCAGGGGAGAGAAGAAAACAACAGATGAAACTCATATGATGGATGAGATCTTGAGAGAACAAGAACAAACACAAGGACTCGATGAATTGGAGGCCTCAATCTAGAAATCACAGCCTAAGCAAACTACCGGCAATGTCATGAAATTTGTAAGTTACATCAATTTATCTCAATAAGTGTTTAAGATAAGTTTATAGCAATGTATTGTTTAATACATTTTTATTTGTATTATAGATGCCAAATCCGGGATTAAGGAAGCATATGGGACAAGTGAGCACTCGCAATACTCCACGTGTAAGCACTCCACCCGTGACCACTCCAACTGTGACTAATCCACCTGGGAACACTCCACTGGTTAGCAACAAACCTCCAATAAGTGCAGTGGGAAAAGTGAAAAAATCAACTCCAAGAAAGAGAGTAACAGGACTGGCACACCCAAGAAAAAAGTATATGAATTATTTTAGCCAAAGTTAGAACCATTAGAGTCCTTTTCAGATAATTCGTTTAAATTTAGACTTCTTGTCATTTGAGTTCTTTTGTGACATTGAACTACTATTTATGTAGTATAACTCTATGTATGCACTATGGATTGATCTTGTGGTCTTAATATATAACTTTGGAACTATGTTCATTTCAAACATTCCACTGTTATACTATCACATAAACATAAACATTTCAAACCAAAGCAAGATAACATTTCATTCATAAAAACATAACCCATAACATCCATAACATTACATTTAAGTTATTATTACATAAACATTACATCAGTAACATTATGTAAAGAACATAAGCACAAAGCAAACTAAGATAACAAAGCATAGCATCTTCTTCGTTCTCAACTGAGCTTTTTCCTTCACCATTTATGTTATGTCATCCATATTTTTTTACATTTCCATACGCTCTTCATCAATTACTAACATTTTCCTTTCTAAGAAACTCAACACTTGCTTCATTTTAGCCAATTTGACATCTTTCATCTTCAGTTTTTCTTTCAATCCATGTATAACTTCTCGGGCTCTATCAGTTTAGGGTGGATCAGCCCACAAAAAAAATTGCACTTCTTGTAGGGATCCCTATAGTTCTTGCAGCCAAAAAACCTCTGACCCGGATCTTGAGTAGTTTCTTTCCAAGCTTCTTCAAGGGGTGATACAATATCACACTTACATTTAATATTACCATATCCATAATCGATACCGAAGTTGTTTTTATGGTCTGGGAGGGTACAACGGTTACATGATGTGGAAGTCATGTCACTTGCTGATTCAGCTTTCCTTCCAAAACTTAACGACATTAACAGGCAGTGACTTGATTGAAATATTTTATGAGTGTGACCCAAGTGAAAGTTAGTGGTCACTTGAGTGACCAAAACGCTATTTAACCCCATGATAAAGTAGATACATCCATGGAAATTAGAGAACTAAAATTACTAAAATTTAAGTAATAATAACCAATATATCTTTTTACGGTTCCCCCTCCAATCCTTTTTCAATCTGTAATTTGCTTGCTTCCCTATCCACATGAAAAGATAGTCCCATCTTTCGGGAACTATCCAATATGAGATCAGTTGTGTCTTTTATTATAGGAGGCTCATCTTCCTGAATTAAATCCAAAGTTAACTGAACCTTTTTGTGTATGCCCAATTTCCTTGACATTTAATACTTATCTTAAGACCCAAATCAAATGGGTTCCTTTAACTGCCTTTCTTTTTTCTAGGTCTTCTTTCTAGATTACCCAATCTAAGATTGACTATATGCTCACATAATGTACTCTAATTTGATGTATTTTCTTGCTCTGTTTCACTATTCTAACCATTACTTTCTTTGTTCATTATGATTCTTTCCAACAAGAGTTCCATTTCTATTTTCAACAAAACTTTCATCATTACATAAATTAAGCGATAAGTTTACATCCCTTATCATGTTCACCTTGCTTGAATTAATTTTTTCTTGTTCCTGACTTCCCGTTATCATCTTAACACTTGATGTTAGCAACCCTTGAATATGATTCTTCCCTTCATAATCCCATGATTGAGTATTTTTTAAACTAACACCATCATGTGATGATGAGTCTTTTTTGGTAAATCTTGACAAAAGGCATGCTTTGTTGAATCTCCAGAGAAAGCCCATTATTTGAGTTTATGGTAGAAACATTTGCTTCATGAACCATATGAGTTGATGGAGCTCCTTACCCTTCTGAACTTTTCCCTGAGCTAACCTGCTTTGATCTGAATGTGGATACTTTCAACTCCCTTGAGCTTATACCATTATCCTAATAAGCTCGTATGTTCGTGACTTCTTTGAAATGGATTTTGTATTATTTTCATTTGACTAATACCTTGATCCTCTCCGAGATAGTCTTATAATTTGTCGATGATGAACAAATAATAGGATTCGCGAAGGTGTTACTTTCATCCACCTGGTATGCCAAATAGATCCATTCACCTAAATTTTTTTATATGCCTTTAGATTCTCCTCCAGACATGCGTTCATAGGCAGGCCTATGCATTCAAGCCAAACAGGTTTAGGTAGAATTAAATAATTAAATTGAAATTTCTTAATCACATTAAATCAATCTTTAAAATTCTTGGAATTCACACCCAACCACTTCTCATCCTTCGCATTCCTCAAAAGAAATTTCCTTTCTGAAACCTATTATTTTGACATACTTGAGATGTGCTTTATCGGATTGTTCCTGCAAATTTTCTGGCATTTTTTTCCAGGTTAAACGCGTCGTTGAATGTCTTCTATATCTTCATCTAATGTTGTCTCAATATACTCTAACATTTCATTTCCTAGTTCACTATCTTTTTAACTATTTGTATTAAACTTTTCTGGAACTTTGTTATTGTCTTTTGCTACTACTTCTTTATCTTTTATCTATGTCACTATCTTTACCCCCTTTGAACCTTTCTCTTGGTTGATTGACATTTTAATTCTCCTACCTCATCCATCCCTTTCTTTTGCATTATTTATTATAATGCCAGCATCCAATACACTCTCTCTATTTTTGCATTATTTATTATAATGCCAGCATCCAATTCACTCTCTTTATTTTGATGAAATCAAAAACTTCTAACACAATTTCTAAAAAACTCTCAGATACTCTTTGCTTGTACATTTTCAGGAAGGCTTATTGACCTTTTAACTCCTAAAGTATTAACATTTGTACCCATAAACCTCAAACCTAAGCGTATGTATCTTTTAATCCCAAAGGTATGGGATTTTATACCCTTTAACCCTTTTTACTGTTCCAGAAAAAATAACGGTATAATTGGAGGGACAAAAGAGTTATTTCACCCTCTGAGATGATATATGGGTTAAAAGATACATTTCTCATATTTTGAGAGTGAAAAGGTATACCCTAATATACTTTTATAATGTAATAAAATTAATTTTTGGTAATATTTTACTTGTCTATTTTCAATATTACTGATTAGTCCCGGGATTTTTGCCGAAGATAAGAAGAAACCAGGTGGTGCAGAACTGCTGTAATTGCAATTAAGCCACGACCATGGTTCTCTTTACGTATTTTATCAGATTTTATTTCTCAAATGAATCAGAATGGTCAAATTTGTTTTTATAATTTTATTTAAAATAAAAATGACTTAATTGCAGGAATGTGAACTGAGATATAATTTTTTGCACAAAAATGGCGGAGCTATAATAATAGGCGCCCGCATGACTTAAGTTTAATTTTTCAAGCACTCGATTGCATTCCGTTAATTGTATCAAATGGACGTTACTTTTGAAGGGGTAAAATTGGAATAAAGTTATTCTACCTTCTAATGTGATACAATCAGAGTTGTGTGTATATATAATGACATATATAACTAAATGTTAACATTCAAGAACCAAATTAGCACTCCTAATCGTACTACTTAACCCAACTGATTGTATCAAAACATTTCTTTAAAACCTATGTGAAGCAAAATAATTCAGGTAGATTTAAATTGCTCCAATTAAATATGTAAGAAGTCCAATATAAATACTTAAATATACTTAAATTTTGGTCGAAGGGAAGGGGCATGTTGGTGGTTGGGGTTGGTTGGTGTTTCCCGTATTTTTAAGGAAGTGTATTCAGGGGTGGTGTAGTTACAGGGGGCAGGGGAGGGTCCCGTATGTTTGTAAGTTACATCTAAATATGATATATCCCATATTCCTAGTTTTGTCAACTATTAGCCACCCTTGGTTATGTTTTTCATGAAATCCTGATCTCTGCATTGTTCATAATTGGTCTTGTTCACTTCCGGTACATTGAATTAGTGCTTGTTATATGTAAATGTTAACAGAGTAATTTGGTTGATAATAAATTCAGAGGGTTGCTAGAATTATGGGAGTGATTGGTGATGATTGAGAGCGTAGATTAAGGATTAGAGTTTTGTGTTTGGGGATAGATTAGATCGTATGGATGGTCAAATTTGTAACTAAGATTGAATGTGGAATTATCTCTTTTTCACAAAGGCTGCTTCGTCCCATACAATGTGCCTACATACCCCTATTTATAGATGATCAAGCCAAACATAGTTTTTGGTGAAAAAGAAACCTAGAAGACTTAAGTATCCTTCTTCCACGGCCCATAGGACCGAGGGCACCGCCTTAAATACTCGCCTTATGCACAAAGCCCGGCTACTTTCTCGGAACGTGGTGGTGAAGTCACTGACCTAAGATTATCGGAGTCAAAGCCAACCTTGAGCCCACAGGGATGAGGTAACTAATCATAGGGATAGCCTTAGAAAGTCATTCAGGGGTGACGCTCTATGGTCCATCAACAGGCGAGACCATTGACAAGCCTAGCCCTCTTCTAGCTGTATGTAATGATAGCTTTCTACTATTGAGACAAAGTCTATACTCTTCACACCTTCGAGCAGCCTATTTTGGATAAGGCTTTATCCTTTATTGGCCTAAGGGCGAGCTCTCTCCGGAGGCGAGATCATTATCAAGCACAGCCCGATAGGCTTTATTTTCCATCTTCTCTCCAGTTTTCCACTAAATTAGTGCCATGTCATCCAGTCATCCGTGAGCGACGCCTTAAATTAGGCGAGCCTAATTTTGGACATAACAATAAATATTATTGTTTGTCAGCATATAAAATAGGTAATTTGACATTTACTTGTTTAAGTGAATAATATGATATTCTTCAATTTATTAAATTTTACTTGTGATCAGATGTTGAAGTTGTTAGGAATCATATGAACTTTTGATGATAAACAAAATATATGGCACAATATTTCACTAAGTAGGCATAGCTATCAATAGCTAAGTTAGAGTTTGATAGCCATTGGTGGAGTAACTTATCTGTGATAAGAATGCGTAGCTTTTTCATGTAGATCTCATATAATAGTCAATATTGTAACTGATCTTTTCATAGTCATCTCCAACTCAATAGATAAATAGAATAGGGTGGTGAATTGTAAATACTTGATGCCATGTAATTCTGTTTAAATGAAGTGAGACAATTAATGGTTAAGGAAAAACACTATCAATGGCTAAGGAAAGTACACTGTCAATGCTAGTGTAGCAAATAACAATTGGCAGTGACCTAACAGAGCACAAATACCAAATATGACAGAGCACATGAGCTGGTAGAAGATCTTAATTTAAAAATGGGAGCCAAGATAAAACGAGCATGTGATTTGGATAATGAAGAAGAAGAAGAATAAGAAACATTTCATTTCCATGCATGACAAATTAGAGGGGTATTCGAATCCGCATATCAAGATAAAACCTAACTTAATTTGTCATGGCTCACGGGAAAGTGAATGAAGAAGCAATCTTGCATGACCTGACCTAGAAGATAGTGATATATATTGTTTAGAAAGATTGTAAATTGGTGATATATAAACCAATTAGTAGCAGTGTAGTCTATAAGAAATAAGAACTAGGATTTTTCAATAAAGCTTAGTCGAGAGCACTATCACTTAAAGAAACACTGTGAAACACAACTGTGAAATTCTTGTAATTTACACATATTATTTATTTAAATATAACTCAGGTGGCCAGTAAAAAATAAACCACCTGAAATTTTGATGTCTTGTGTTCTTATTCTTACTTAGATTTCGTTCGAGTTGAAAAAGTTGAAAAACTTAATTTTTATTCAAACTTCATTCTACAAATTACTCACATATTGATTGTTAGTAAATAATAGAAGCACTAACGGGTATAGAGATAAAACGGAATGGAAAGACATGGTTGGTTGGATTTAGGGGTCAATTACAGAAAATGTAGCCATGCAAGAAGAGCTAAACCAGTTTGAAAGAAAAAAGGTATGAAATCTGGTACCTAGGCCAAAGGACAGGTCAATCAATGAAACTAAATGGGTATTCAAAAACAAGATGGATGAAAATGGCATTATTACAAGGAACAAAGCAAGATTGGTTGCCAAAGGCTATTCTCAAGAAGATTGATTTTGCCAAAGATTATTTTGATATCTTTACCAAGCCTCTTGATGAATCAACATTCACAAGATTAGTAAGTGAGCTATGTATGCTTAATTTATTTAACTGATAAGATCATCTGTTAATTATTATATTATGCAGCCAGATGTCATGTTATGATACTTGTCCAAAAATGTTTTCAAACTTAGTAGACTAGATCTTATCAATGGCTACTCCTAGTAATTGATAGTCATAACGACCATATGGACTCTCAGTGGCTATTCTTAGTAGTTGATGAACATCTCCATCAACGGCTATGCACTTTTTCGTATCCATTGAGAGTGGGTCATTCTGAACCGTTCGATGTGGATACGTGTATCAATCATATGTCTATATTCACGGTCATTTCTAGTAATGACTGACCCACTTTTATTTTTACAGTCCTTTTTGCACAAATTAGGAAATCTTCTTTAATTTATTTTGAGAGTATAAATACTGATCTAACTTGGTCAATTCACTCTTACACAATCGCGGGATATCTTAAGAACAAAAAGAACTTATCTTTCT
The DNA here is from genome assembly GCF_009905375.1 of Apium graveolens. NCBI lineage: Eukaryota > Viridiplantae > Streptophyta > Magnoliopsida > Apiales > Apiaceae > Apium > Apium graveolens. Next base: position 221,834,125 of record NC_133650.1, read on the forward strand.
CTCTCTCTCTCTCCCTCTCTCTCTTAAAACCATAACCCTTTTCTTGAAAACCCAATTATCTCTTAACAATGGCTCCCATTAAGATCATGTCCAACACTGGGTTCATCTATGAGCAAAACAACTTTGTGGCTTATATAGATACAAATACCGAGTATACTGAGTTTATTCCAATTATGGAATACATCAAGAAGGGCAAAAATTCATATGCCATGCTTGAAGCTCCAATCATTTACTGTGAGGTGGTTAAAGATATCTGGACTTCTGCAGAATATGAAAACACTAACTTGGTACTTCTGATGTTGTCTCTGCATATTTTAAGATTCCAGAAAATAAAATGTTAGTTGAACATTCTCATGCTCAAATTGTTCAAATGCTTAATAATATGGTTTATGATGGTCCTACTAATAACTTGGGTATTATTGGTAGGAAGAGTTTAAGGAGAGAATTGAGTGTTTAATGTGATATTTTTATTAAAGTCTTTTCTGGAAAAATAAGGAGCTTTGATTCTGTTACTACTGACTTGTTTGGTATGCTTTACATGCTTTATCTGATAATTTCTTTAATTTTTATGAAAAGGTTTTAATAGAAATTGGTACTAATCTTGGTAATAGAAATGTTAGAAGAAAAAGTATATATTTTGCTAGATTTTTTACAATGTTGGCTAACCATCTGGTACCAAGTTTGAATGTTGTGAACCCAACTAACAAAATGAACAGTTGGATCAAGAACAAAAGAGTTCTTGGAGACCTTAATAGGCTAAAGAAACATGACAATGCGGCCTTTGTGTTGCCACCAGGTATGCAGACGATAATAAATTATATCCCTACATTCTCTCAATCTCTCAATGCTTCTTTGACTTCTTCGGATGCTATGGCGGTTGTTCAAGGAACCCAACAACCTCCTACCATAACATCTAAATCAAAACTTCAAAAACTAAGTCTAAGAAACCAACCTCAACAGTCTCTCAAAAGACTACTATTATAACAACTACCATAAAAATTACACCATAAGGAGTGTGATTGGAGTTGTGAGTGGTGAGGGAAGGAGTGTATATCAAAGAAACCCTGAGGATAAGGTAGGAGAGGATGAGAGTATGTTATCCAAGCCAAGCCATGCCTTATCTTCTTAAAAAGGTAAGAGCATTGAAAAGGAATTTAGTTCATCCCTAGTGATATCCTCCCAAATGAATTCAAGTAGTGAACAAAGTTCTCAGCTAGGAACACAGAAAAAGAGGGGGGGACTCCGTTGCCCAAGACATACCCATAAAACGTGTCTATTCTAAGAAGGCTAAAACTTGTAGTGGTGCACAGGGAACACACACAACACAACTCATCTCAACTGTTTAGTCTGTATCTTCTCAAAGTCAGCTTGAAGTGATTCCTATAAATGTGGAGTCACAACCCCACTCTCTATGAATTGCAGTCAAAATAATAAAAAATAGCTCAACTATTTCTTCCAGGGAAATTGATTTAATATCAGTTTCCCAAGCCGATTCTCCATCTTTAAATCTCATAGAGGAGCCTCATTCTGAAGCTGATGATCATCATCTTTTGAATGATTTGTTGGAACATCGGCCATTTCTTTCAGTCACTCATAGTGGATATGTGCCCTTAAATATCTCATAAATCCTCACAGATTCCACTCTAGTGAAAATCTCAAATTCTATCGTATTATCTTCATTAGTGGCTATTTCTCAGCCATTGATAAGTGTTAGTCCATCAACGGCTAGCTTAACAGCACATCATTGATAGATGTAATTGAATCATCAATGGCTCTCACTCGGCCATTGATAAATTCTTCTGCACCAATCAAAGTAAGTGTAGAAGACCATTCAATTTCTCTAACACTAGTACGACTTCAGAGAGCGAGTGAAAATCTTTATGAGAATGAGAGGCTGCCTTGTGAGCAGGAAAAAGGAGAGGCAGAGAATGAGAGGTTGGCCATTCCTTCCGGACCAGTAAGAGAGATTGAGAGTACCACCTTAGTAGGTAAAGGTGAGGGTGTGAGGACAGTGAGCCAGGGGAAAGCCCTGATTAAGAACATGGAGAAACTGAGAAAAATGCAGGTACATGAGGTACATAGATGGAGGCTTTGAGTATTTCCTGAACTCCATCCAGCCGGGATTTGTATAGGGAAAAATATCAGGCTGTTTTGGATAGTGTGACTTTTGATCCCACCACATTTCAACATCCAAACCCAGCCTATCAGATCCTAGCTGGATAGTCAAACCTGAAAGTTGAAGTTGCTCTTGGATTGACTCATACTACAGAATCCATCATGAGAGCTAAGGATGTTATCTCAAAACTTCCAGCTACAGCTGATGATGACTTTGAGTATGATACTGAGAGTGATAAAGAGAATGCTGCTAGTCCCTCCAATCCAAATGTCCCAGACTAGATCTTTTCCAGTTCTATTCAGCCAGGAGAACTGAACAAAGAGCTCTTATCCCAGTGTTAGGCCTCACTCACTAGTTAATCCTCCTCATCCACCACAGCTCAGCTCTTGATGCAGTTTCAACAATCCAACATTCAGCTTCACAAACTTTAAATTTTTCAGAATAAACAGGACTTTGAGGCTATCATGTATACTATTGAAGACATAAAAACTGCATACAACAGAGAATTGAATGATAGGTTGCCACTTCGGAGAGTGTCTACCATCCACTCCAAGCTGAATAAAGAAGAAACAACTTCCAAGATATTGAATGACATGGAAAAGCGCCTAAGTCTTATGGAATTAAAGATATCCAATCTGGACGCGAAAATGGGAATTCAAAAGAAGCTTTTGCAACAAATTCTCAGTGTTACTGCTCATGTTTCATCGTTTGATGATAACAAAAAGAAGGAGAAGCTTGTACTCAAGAAAATGAATTTATTCCTATGTATGCTACTGGTACAAGCCTTACTTCCTCATAAAATTGAAGATTCAAGCCATTGTGAGTAGGGAAGAGCCAATTAGGGCTATTGATAGTATATCTGGGATGTTTCTGAAGCCACCAAGCAAATATTCCAATCTCAACTAGCATTATGAAGATCATTACTCCTAGCAAGCCTATGAAAAGTTTTTTTCAGAAGGGATCTCCCTTATTTATGAATGAGTTCATCTCGAATTACAAGTTATTTGAAGCAAGATCTCATGCCAGAGAGAATAATCTCAAAGGAAAGAAACCCTCAGGTGATGTGCACTTTTCAAGGCTCAAGCCTGATGATAAGAAGATTTTGGCTAAACATATCAAGGATCTTAAAACTTCTTCTAGGGATGATCTAAAGCAAAGAAGAGCATGCATATACAGGGTGGGAGAACCAGTATATATCTTTCCTGGTCATGCTGGTCATGGGAAGGCAGAAGCTGAGGAGTTGGAAAGAATTGCTCTTGAATAGGCAGAAGGTGGAAATCTAAGTGTAACAGAGGATGTGTTCACAGAACACCAGCTAACCTTAGCCAAAGAGCTGAAGAAAAAACTGGAGGCTGAGACTGAATAAGAAAGAGTCAAGAAGCCGAAATGGGTGACAACTAGGAATAATCCAAGGACAAAGTTCAAATCCAGGAGAAGGCTGTCACCAAATGAACTACTAGTCAGGACTATTACTTATTAACATCCTATAGTTTATTTCCCTGAAACTGTAGTAGTGACTCATGGATTCAACCTTCATAGTGAACCAATATTTCCAAAAGAGAAATCTATTAAGCTAGAAAATGTCAAGCTACCCAAATTTCTTGTAGAAAAGGAAGCTCAAAATAAAAAGCAAATGAAGAAGCCACTTCCAAAACCACCAGCTCCAGTATAAAGGAAGAATACTGAAGACAGAGACTCATTTATCTACATTGCATATATCGAGGAAAAATTAAACCTCGATCTCAATCTGAATGAGGTCCTTGAGGTCAAGGGCTTGGATGCTACTCCCAAATTTCCTGAAGGACTAATATTTATCTACAATGTAGGCTCAAGCAAAACATGGTCTCTTGAAAATGTTCTTAAGGAAGGGCACAAGACCCTAATGAAAGTATTCACTTTCATGAAGAGAACTGGTGGATTTACTCCTACTTCCACAAGAATAGTTCTCAACAAAATTAATCAGAAAAGGATTGGTGGAATGACAAAAATGCTCTTGAAAGAAAACTGTCTATTCCTTTTAATGATAAGAGAATTCATCATCAACCAAATTATTTGATGGAATTAAGAGATCGGGACGGTTGCAGAAGATTTTTCAGGCTCAAAGATCAGCTAAAAGCAGCCAGTAATGATTTTTTTGAATACCTCATGGGAATGCTAAATACTAAGAATGAAGATGAAAGTAAATTTTATGGCTATCTTCAAAGGCAACATGGTTACAACCAGTTAAGGCAGAAAGAAGCAAAATGATCAGCTTAGACCAAAGGAGCAAAGTAATTTTCTATCATTTTACTTGTATTTTTCTATTCCTTAAGAGATCCAGCAGCTTAATGAATGTAGTTATACTCTCTTCAAAGTATTTTTACTCATTGTATGTTTTGTTATAATTAAGAAGGTAATTTATGACTGTCATTCTATCAATCATAAAATGGGGAAATTGTTAGGAATCATGTGCACTTTTTATGATGAACAAAATATATGGCATAATATTTCACTAAGTAGGTGTAGCTACAAATGGCTAAGTTGTAGTTCGATAGAAATTGGTGGAGTAACTTATATGTGATAAGAATGCGTAACATTTTTCATGTAGATTTCATATGATAGTCAATATTGTAACTATTCTTTTCATAATCATCTCCAACTCAATGGATAAATAGAATAGGGTGGTGAATTATAAATACTTGATACCATATAATTCTGTTTAAATTAAGTGAGACAATGAAGGGCTAAAGAAGAACACTTTCAATGGCTAAGGAATTAGCTCATCAATGGCTAAGAAAAAACATCAATGCTAGTGGAGCAAATAACAATTGACAATGACCTAACAGAGCACATACACCAAATCTAACAGAGCACATGCGCTGGTAAAAGATCTCAGTTTGAAAAATGGGAGCCAATACAAAACGAGCATGTGATCTTGGACAGTGAAGAAGAAGAAACATTTCATTTCCATGCATGACAAATTGGAGGGATATTCAGAGCAGCATATCAAGATAAAACCTAACATAATTTGTCATGGCTCACGGGAAAGTAAATGAAGAAGCAATCTTGCATGACCTGACCCCGAAGACTGTGATATGTATTGTCTAGTAAGATTTGTAACTTGATGATATATAAATCAAGTAGTAGCAGTGTAGTCTGTAAGAAATAAGAACTAGGATTTTTCAATAGAGCTTAGATCGAGAACATTATCTCTTAGAGAAATACTATAAAACGCAGCTGTGAAATTCTTGTAATTTACTCAGATTATTTCTTCAATATATAACTCAGGTGGCAAGTCAAAAACAAATTGGTGTGCAAGACATGCTTGTACATTAACAAGACTAAGACAATTTATCAATCCTAAGTAAGTAGTATTGTTATCTTAATTTATATTTTGTACTTGTAACATTTTAAAGTCTGTAAAAATGTAAGGGAGCAGACTGGAGTCTTTTTCCTAAAACAGTATCAAGCCTAAGGATTCTATCTGGAAGAAGATCAAGATGATCATGCCTTAGAAGAATTTTGAAAAAGCTTGGAGTTGAATAAATCTTTTTGGATAAAAGTACTTTAAGTCAAGATCTCTACTAGTCACAGATTTAGTGTTATAGAGAAGTCATTCGAGAACTTTAAATGACTTATCAAGAAGTCAGGAAAGCTACTAGAGAACTCAGAGAGATATCGACAAGTCAATTGAAGACATGAAGTTTGGAGATATCGACAAGTCATTTCTTCACTAGAGAATTCAGAGTTATCGACAAGTGTACATTCATTAGAGAACTCTGAGTTATCGATAAGTCAAAGTCCACTAGAGAACTCAGAGATATCGATAAGTCAAAATTCACTAGAGAACTCTAAGTTATCGACAAGTCAAAGTGAAGACATGAAGCTGAGAGATCTCAACAAGCCAAAGTCTCATTCGAGAACTCAAAGACCTCTATAAGTCAAATTTAGAGTATTAGAGAGCTCGATAAGTTAATATACTTATCGAGATGTCAATATCTCTATATGCCTAACTGGAGATCTCGAGGTAAATTCTCAAAGTACAAAATGCAGACCAGTTCAATATCCAAGATATACAATCAACAAACAATCCAACCAGCTGGATTCACAAGTCTACAAAAAGTAGCTTGAAGGATGTGCAAGATCAATGGCGAAGATTAACTGATGAAGGAAGATCAAGATAATCACATGATGCTAAAGATATGTTAAGCCAGAAATAGAAGATTCACATTTCCTAAATTGGAAATGACAAGTGACATTTTAGTAAAGGTTAATAGCATATCTTATTGTACACTGTGTAAACTAGTAATTAACTGAGTTATAAAGTTAACACTGGTCTTTTGTCAGTCGTAACAATTTAGATAAAAAATCTTGTAACACTCTCAATAAGAAGCTAAGCTCTTTATCAACAAAGAGCCTAGAAATTTTTTAGCAAAACATTCTTAATTTTAATATTAAATTAAGTGAGTTTTGAAGATTTGTGTTCTTTATTGTTACAAGTTTAATTTCTGTATGAACACACTTTCACTACAAGATTTAATTTATTTTGTTCAACCATAAAATATTCAAGAATAGCTTAAAAATAGTAAAACATATTCACCCCCCCCCCCCTCTGTGTTATTCATTTCCTAACAAGTGGTATCAGAGCAAAATATGAAAGTAAACAGATTCAAGATCTTGGAAGAATGAATACACAGAAAATCAGTAGCAACAAAATTCCTACCTTTGACAAAGCTAACTACACTCTTTGGAAAAAGAAATGTTGTTGTTTATCAGGATGGCCAATCCACTCTATATTCAGATTCTCAAAAATGGGTCTTTCACTCCTATGGTTAGAGTTGAAGAATCAACATATGGTGATATGGTTATTCCAGCTCATTATGCTCCAAAAGATCCTTCTGAGTATTCTGAGCCTGAAAAGGAGACAGTTTCCCTGGATAGTGGCTTGCAATTAATATTTATTGAGTCACTTGACAATGTGATGTACAACAACATTATCAACTATGACACTACCAAGAAAATATGGGAAAAGATTGAAATACTCTTAGAGGGAACTGAGGAAGTTAGATCAAATCAAAGAAGGATACTGATTTCACAGTATAAGGGTTTTATGGCCAAGCCAAATGAAAGTATAACATATGTGTTTGAAAGGTTCAACAAGCTGATAAATGACTTGCAGCTCCATGAAAAATACTATGAAGCTGAAGAGGTGAACTTGAAGTTCCTGCTTACTCTCCCTGATCATTTGGAACAGAAAATCTCACCAATCAGGGAAGGGAGAGACTTGAGCAGAATAACACTGGAAGTTCTATATGGAATTCTCAAAACATATGAACTAGAAATGATTCAAAGGAAATCATTGAGATCTGGTCAAGGACATGTTGTCGATGGCTCAAGTGCTTTAATTGTTAATGAAAGCCAAACATCAAATGATGAGCCAAGATCTCAAACTCCAGTTGCCTCAACAAGTGAGCAAAAAACAAATGATTTACTAAAACAAGTCATTCTGGAATTGGAAGAAGATGAGTTCTACACTCTTGATGAACTGGATGAGCTACATCAGTCAATGGCCTATTTGGATAGAAAATTCTCTAACATTAGATTAAAGAAGCCAAGATACTTCAAGGGTAAAGGACAGTCTTTCAACAAAGACAGTAGCTGGAAAGGAAAAGGGAAGTACACTTCTGACAGCAAGAATGGTTACAAAACTAGATCTGTTGACAGATCTAAGATAAGGTGATTCAACTGTGATGGACTAGGCCATTTTGCTACAGAATGCAGGAAACCCAAGAAAGCAAAGAAAGACAAAGGTTATCTTGAACTAGAAGCAAAGTATGAAGCTCTTCTAAAGAAACAGTAAAGCCAAGCTTATATTGCAAAGGGAAAAAGTTGGGATGACTTTGAAAATGATGAAGATGAAGAATTTGGAAATTATGCACTCATGGCCTTGGAGTAAGGAGAATCATCCTCATATAAATCACAGGTACTAACTCTTACCACCATTGATTTAAATGTGAGTCAATATAAGGAAACTGTAGAGAAGATGAGCACAGAAATATTTCACATTCACACAAGCATGGTTGTTGCTACTGAAGAAGTGAGTAGACTGAAAAAGATAAATGAGAAGCTTGAAAGTGAGAGGCAAGAAACTGAATTATTGTTGTGGAGCTTGAAGCTGTAAAACAAGAGAATGCTTATCTCAAAAACAAGCTCAAGTGTGCAAATGAAATTGAAGCAGTGCTAAGGGAGAAGCTTGAAAAGAATGAAGTTAAGTTGAAATCCTTCAAGAATACATCTGAGTTAATCGGAAAGTATCATTAGAAAAATAAACCATGTGCAAATATTGCTATCGATCTTGACTATGATGCCTTGAACAGCAAAAAGAAAGACATAGGTGACAAGGGAAAAGCAACAGAAAATGAAAATGTTCCGGCAATGCTAAAAAAGGTTGCCTCACCTATGTTCAAGGCATGTGAAGTCAACTTCAGTGAAGAAGAATTGATTATCAAGCAAGAAATTGTTGATGAAGACAAAGAGAAGAAATCTGCAGAATCAACTCAGTCTTCCAATACTGAAGAGAAGCTCATGGACAAACAAAGTCCCAAGACACCTGTTAAAGAAACCAAAACTAAAGATGCAAGAAAGAAAAAGAAAAATAGAAATAGGAAAATAGGAAAATAGGGATAAATAAAAGCAACAATTTTGCTTATGTTGCAGATGCTCCAAGAAAGAAATGTGAAAAATGTGGCTCTGTGAATCACCTAACTCACCTTTTGTAAAAAAGCAGTTAGCAAGCCAACTGAAGGAGCCTGCAAATATAATGAAGCAAATGCAAATGATCCCTACTCCTTCTATGACAAGTTTGACTGCATTCCTTGCAACTTGAAAGTGATGAAAAGTTGTCACAAACTGAGAGTAGACCTCAAAGAAACAAGAAATGGGTCTACAACAGAAAGGGAAAATGCTCAACAGTCAATGAACTATATTTTATCTGAAACTACTCATTCTACTTCTGCTAAATCAGTTAACAAGAAGAAAGTACCCAACACTGCTTGGGTTGCTAAACACACTTAAAACTCATTGTGTGCAGGGAAAGGTGAAGAAAGTCATCTAGATCATAGACAGTGGATGTTCCAGGCATATGACAGGTGATAAAGCCCTGTTATCACAGTTTGAAGAGAAAGTTGGCCCTTTGGTGACCTTTGGAGACAACAGCAAAGGATTCACAATGGGATATGGCAAGATTGTTTCTGAAAATATTGTCATTGATGAAGTAGCACTAGTAGCTGGTCTTGAAGTGAATCTTCTCAGTGTTAGCCAATTTGCAGACAAAGGCTTTGAAGTTTTATTCAACAAAGAAGAATGCACTTTTATCAGCAAGAAACTGGTGAAGTTGCTCTAAAAGGAGCAAGGAAAAGAAGCTTATTTGTTGCAGACTTAGACTCAACAAATAAGGATGAAATTTGTTGCTTCTACACGAAGGCATCAGAAGAACAAAGCAAGATATGGCATAAGAAATTGTCTCACTTGAATTTCAAGACAATTAACACCTTGGTCAAAAAGGAGTTAGTAAGAGATATGCCTAAATTGAAGTTTGCTCAAGTTGAAGTTTGTGAAGCTTGTCAAAAAGGAAAAATGAAAAGATCAAGTCAGAAGTCAAAAACTGTGAATTCTATAAGTGCACCATTGCAACTTATTTACATGGACTTGTTTATGCCAGTAAAAGTCTTATCAATTTTAAGAAACAAATATGCACTTGTGATGGTGGATGATTTCTCAAGATACACTTGGGTAGAGTTCATGCAATCTAAAGATGAAACTCCACACATCATAATTGAGAACATCAAGAAGATAGAAAAATAGGCCGAAGATCACAATTGTGTAAAAAGATTGAGAAGTGATAATGGAACAGAATTCAGAAATGCAACATTGAGTGAATTCTGTAAAAGTAAAGGCATTTTTCAAGAATTCTCAGCTTCTAGAACACCTCAACAAAATTGAGTGGTTGAATGAAAGAACAGAACATTAGTTGAAGCTACTAGAACAATGCTGCAAGATGCCATGTTGCCAACAAATTTCTGGGAAGAGGCTGTTAACACTGTATGTTACACTCGGAACAAATATCTCATTAACAAGGTGCATGGCAAATCACCTTACTCAATCATGTCTAAAAGAAAACCTACTGTAAAGCATATTCATGTGTTTGGAAGCAAGTGTTACATTTTGAAAGACAACTCTGAATATGTAGGAAAATTTGACTCAAAAGTCTTTGAAGCAATTTTTCTGGGATATTCATTAGAAAGAACAGCCTAAAAAGTTTATGTGATAGATCAAAAGAAGATTATGCAAAGCACATATGTGACTTTTGATGATGACAAGTGTCCAGGCTTGGAATGCCTTGATGAAAGTGAAGCTGAAGCCCTTGTATTTGAAAACCTCAATATTGATAGTGATTCTGATGGGGAAGATGAAGTTGATGCACAACAGAACACAAATGAAGAGTCTACTGAACAAGAAAATCATGGAAATGGAAGCTCATCTCAAACACCTGAATTTGATAGCACAAACTCAGGGGGAGAAAGAGAAGAATGATCTAGCAGTCATACCAATAATGAAGAAAATGATGAAGGCACAAGTCAACAAACTCATACAAGAAAGTGGGATAGAAGTCACACTAGAGAAGCAATAATTGGTGATCCTACTGTTGGTATGAGGACTCGAAGTATAACTGCTAATGAGTGCCTATATGCATGTTTTCTATCTCAAATAGAGCCTAAGAAAATTGATGAAGCTTTACTGGATCCTGACTGGATATCTGCCATGCAGGAAGAGCTGAATCAGTTTGAAAGAAACAAAGTATAGAAGTATTATTGGAACAAAATGGGTGTTCAGGAACAAGATGGATGAAAATGGTATAGTTACCAGAAACAAAGCAAGGTTGGTTGCAAAAGGATACTCACAAGATGAAGGAATTGATTATGATGAAACTTTTGCTCCACTTGCAAGACTTGAAGCAATAAGGATTTTTCTAGCATTTGCTGCACACTCAAATTTTAAAGTATATTAAATGGATGTCAAAAGTGCCTTCCTGAATGGTGAGCTAGAAGATGAAGTTTATGAGCAACAGCCACCTGGCTATGAAGATCTAGAATTTCCAAATTTTATGTACAAGTTACTCAAGGCTCTATATGGACTAAAACAGGCACCTAGAGCTTGGTATGACACACTATCAGAATTCCTACTGAAGCATGGTTTTACTAGAGGTACCATAGACAAGACTCTCTTCTACAAGAAACATGGTGAGGATATGATCCTAGTTCAGATGTATGTGGATGATATCATCTTTGGTTCAACAAATGAGAAGCTTTGCCAAAGATTCTCTAAGCTTATGCAAAGTGAATATGAAATGAGTATGATGGGGGAACTGAACTACTTTCTTGGACTTCAAGTCAGTCAAAGAAGTGATGGGATCTTCATCAGCCAAACTAAATATGTCAAAGATTTATTGAAGAAGTTTGGTATGGTTGATTGTTCACCTGCATCTACACCTATGTCTATTGCAATAAAGTTGGATGAAGATAAAAAGGGCAAGAGTGTAGATATTTCAAGATATAGAGGGATGATTGGATCATTGTTTTACTTAACTGCAAGTTGACCAGACATCATGTTTGCTACATGTCAATGTGCAAGATTTTAAGCCAATCAAAAAAAATCACATTTGATGGCTGTAAAGAGGATTTTCAGATATTTGAAGGGAACTCCAAACTTGGGATTATGGTATCCTAAGGGAACTAGTTTTGAAGTTGTTGGTTACACAGATGCAGATTTTGCTGGATGCAGGGTTGACAGGAAGAGTATTAGTGGAAGCTATCAATTTTTTGGACAAAGACTTGTATCCTGGTATAGCAAGAAACAACAATTTATATCAACTTCTACACTTGAGGCTGAATACATAGCTATATAAAGTTGTTGTGCTCAAGTGCTTTGGACTAGAAATCAGCTAATGAATTATGGCCTAGTGTTACACAAAATTCCTATCATGTGTGACAATACTAGTGCTATATATATAGTGGCTAATCCAGTTAATCATTCTAAAATAAAGCACATTGATGTAAGGTACCATTTTATTAGAGAACATGCTACAAATGGTACCATTGAGCTCATTTTTTGTTCCAACAGAAAAACAATTAGCTGCCATTTTTACTAAACCTTTGGATGAAACAACTTTCACTAGACTTGTAGGTGAAATTGGAATGTTTTATTCTTCATCCTAAGGCAAGAACTCAGTTAATGTTTTGTAACAGATTAATTTCTAATAAATCAATCTTTATTTGATTTAAATTGGAAATTAACTGAAATATAAATTATACATATTTCATAAATCTCTGCATATTTATTTTTCAAAATTCAAAATTCAACTTGGAATTTTTCAAATTCTAAGTAAACTGCTCAGTTGTTAACTTATATTTTTAATATATAAAATTAACACAAGGTAGAATTAAAATAATTAAAAGTATATAGAGAACTGAGTTCTCGATAAGTCTAATTGACTTCTCGACAAGACATTTTGGGACTTCTCGAGTGAGTTCTCGACAAGCCAATTTACTGACTTCTCGAGTGACTTCTCGATAGGCCTAAATATGACTTAATGATAAGTCTTTGTAGACTTCTCTAGTAGTGTTAATTCACAGAGTTCTCTACAAGTACAATTTTTGACTTATCAATAACTCAGAACTGAAATAATTTAATTTAATAAATTATTTTGGTAAAATACTTTTGAAAAAATTATTCTAATTTTATTTTAAATTTATTCAAATAAAAGTTGGAATTAATTCAGTCCATTTTTGGACAAACTGGGTATTTTTTTGACATCTCGATAAGTCAATTTTTAGTTCTCTGTTTGAGTAATTTAAACTGACTTCTCGATATGTTCTTCATTTCTTAAAATGACTTCTCGATAGACAAATTCCAAACGCCTATCTTTGAGTTCTCGACAAGTTATTTGCTTTTACTATAAATACCCAGACTTCTCGATACATATACTTACTTACAATTTTTGAGATCTCAAGTGACCTAGCCTTTCAAGAAAAACCGATTTCTCTCTCAGTTTTACTCCTTTCTCAAAAAAAATTCTTACCTATTTATTCTTATCAATCAACGATGGCACTCAATATTGCAAGAGCCTCTATTCCAGAGAAAGGAACCAATTACCTCGATTTTACTGATGCTAACCAAGCTTTTGACAGTTTTAAGGGGTTTGTGAAACTTTTGGATGAGTCTTATCTTGCAGGAGCTTTGACTGCAAATCCAGTCCTGTACCTAGATGTGCTGCATGAATTCTAGACTACAGCGGTAGTGAGGACTGATATGAATGACAACTCTCTTTCCATGGTGGTGATATGCACAATTTGAGGTCAACTGATAGAGTTCAATGACCAAAATATGAATAGAGCTTTGGGGCTGCCAATTGAAAATCTGGTAGAGGTACCAACTTTTGATGAGCTAACTGAGCTTATGGACTTCAACAATTATGGTGGAAGAATCAACTTTTCAAGCTTAAACATGACCAATCTAAGGAGTGGTCCTTTATCTTTGATTCTGTGGTAAGGGCCTTCACTTGCAGGAAAACAGGGTATGGCAACATTTCAAGTGTTGTGCAAAAGCTGATGTATTCAATTGCCCACTGTAGACACTTGAATGTTGGTTTGTTGATCCTGGAAGAACTTGCAACCAACAATGCCCCTGTCAGCTAGAGGTAAGGAAATTTTCTTTCTTAGATTTATTATGTCCACTTTAAATCATAAAGTAACAGACATACACTTATTGAATGGTATAGATAGCACAAAATAGGCAATTGTAAGCAAGTGTCCAAAATAATATTTGGTTCAGTTCCTACAAAGAATAAGGTAAATGTAAGTCTGAAAATCACTCCATCCATGTTGGAGAGATTTAGAACTTACCCTTACCCTATGCCTGACATGAGACCAAACATACAATCTAGCACAGGTATGATCCCTGAACCTGTGGAAGTAAAAACACAGGAACACCCACAGGGATCTTCCAAAGTTGCAACCACTCTTTCAAAACCTCTAGAAGCTAGGAAACCAACCACCTCATCTTCTCAAAAGGACGAGGTGAGTAAAAAGAAGAGAAAGGGGGTAACCTTACCAGTTATAGCTGAGAGTGGTGAGGATATAGCAGAAGTTCAGTCACCCTGGGTCAAGAGATCCAAAAGGAGTAAGAAACCTGAGCTGACCACTCAAGTCACCTCTGTATCCTCCCAACAGGATGCAGTTCTAAAAGCACCCAGTATTGAGCCTGCACAGCCTGCACCTGAAGCAATTCAAGTGTATGGTAGGAGAAATAAAAGTGGCACACACTGTGAGAGCACATCTCTTGAAGCTCCTTCATCTATTCAGGGGGAGCTGCCAACACTCTTATCTGAGCAACACTCTCTCATATCTCAAATTTATTCTTCACCAACTGTACTTGAACTCAATTCTCAAGTGCAAGCTCACTCAAGTGACTTGGCTCAAGAAGCCTTGCTCACCACCCAGACACTACATTTAGATGGTAAGAGGCTACTAGCTGGGGTAGACCTTGATGACACCATCAAAACCATGGGGGATTCATCAGTTTTTACTGAAGACCCTATGGATGTCTCTAATGCACCTTCATGTGCAAAATAGTCTTCACAGACTAAAAGGTTTGAGGGTAGTACTCCTGAGAGGGAGCTATCTAAATCCTCTCCAATTTAATTGGAGGTTCCTCATGTAGGAACAACTCCCCTCAAAACCCTAGCAGAAATTGCCTTGGCAGTTGATGCTAGGAGTACAATTGCCAATGATCATGTCATAGGGGAGGCAAGTATAGCACATTCAGGTGCCAGTGTGTTGCAAGACACACAAGGGTTTGAGACTGGTGCACATGGCAGTAACCTAGTCAAATTTCCTCCAATTCAATTCAAGGTTCCCACACCTAGTGAGGAACAACAACTAGCCATAACCACAGAACAATCTGTAAATAAAAATGTGACTCCAGTCACAGGTGTTTCTGAACCATCTACCTCACAACCTCAACAACCTCACATTCTCTCTCAGTGGCTGCAAAAATCTGGCTCTCAACCAACTTCTGTAGATGATCTACTAGTAGATTAGATTTCTGGACTGGCAAACATCTCACGACATCTTTTGACTTCCAACATGAGCAATCAAGATTATCAAGCTATCATGCTTACGTACAATGAAGAAGTTGAGAAGCAGAAAGAGAAAATTATCAATGATAAAGAGCAAGGTGGAAATGTAGATGCATGGCTCTCTGATGAGTATGTCTTGGAAATGGATCAAGTCTTGGCCAGATTTAGAGAAGAATACATCACTATTCTGGGCAGAAATGCAAAGGACTTGACTCCACAGGCTGTATATGATGCCATTACAGATGTATACAAAGCTCAGCTCAAAGCATTTCATCTTTTTGGTAAAGCTCTGGAAGTCAAGCTAACTGGTCATAAAGATAAAATTAGAAAATTGGTGATGAGAAGATGGATAAGATTATACCCTCTCAAGAACAGATCACTACCAAATTCAAGCACTTTGTTGAGCAAATGTCAAGGATGGATCTTGCTTCTATTGAGAAAGAAGTCAAAAATCTCAGACAATCTTTCATCAATCTCAATACACTTAACCCGCAACAAACCACTCACTCAAATGACACTAAGGTCAAGCTGGACCAACTTCACCAGAGCAAATATGAGCCCTCAGCTTTGCTTATGGAAGGCATCAAATAGGCTGTAGATGAAACATTTGGCACATCTACTAGCTCTTTTCAGCCTGGCTCCATCTCCACAAACCTACAAATTCAATATCTACAAGGCCAAGTCTCAGCACTGCAACACTCCAACTCTTCTCTCACTGCACAAGTTCAAGCCTTGACATCTCTTGTCAAGAGCTAACAAACAAACATCCAGACCCTGGTGGACTCTCATAAGCATCTTCAAATGCAGAATTCTATAGCTTTGGGAGCCATCATGGGCAAACTCAACATACCTTTACCTTCTCTACCTGAACAGGTAAGGCCTGAAATTCCTACTCCCCTCCTCATGCCTGCCAACAAGACTAAGGGGGAGATAGAGGCTAGACTAGCACAATCAAGATCATCTACTCAACATGTCCAAGGTGCTGAAAAGAGCTTAAGTCAAGAAGCTGATATTGGAATGGAGAGACTTTTTAAAGCATCTGAGGGTCCCAGTCTAAGCAGGGAATTTGATGAATTGCTTAAGGCACTTAGGGCTTGTTAGGTCACACACACACTGTAGAGGGGGTGAATACAGTGTATAGTACAATCAAATCGAACTTTAATAACTCAAGTAACAGAAAACAAACTTTATTGAAACAATAAACTCTATTACAGTATGGAACTGTTACCTCTCAGTGATGAACAAATATCACGAGAGCTGCTAGGGTTACAATGAATAATATTTTCGATAATGATAACACTTATAGTGTAAACCCTATGTCTGTGTTTGTATACTACACAGTTACAAGATAATTGCTAATTGACATGGAATATAATTCTGCTTCCTAAAATATATCAATCAGATATCTTTTCTTCCGAGTATTCTATTCTTCATAGAATTCCTTCTTCATGCATATCTCTTCTTATGTTTGTCTCGATCTTCTTTCCTTTAATCAGCTGATGTCCTTATCTGAACGTCCTTCAGTATTTAAGTTCTGATATCCATCTTCTGATGATTATCTCCTGATAATATAAGTATTGATATCCTTAAGTCCTGACTTCCAATAAGTACTGATTTATCCTGTTTAAGTAAGATCTGAAAACTAAACATAAATCATATTAGCCATGACATTATCAAATATATCTAACAATCTCCCCCAACTTGTAAATTAGCATAATATACAAGTTTAACAGATATTTGATGATGTCAAAAACATTAAGTACAAATGCATGAGAATTAGACTAGATAACTACAACTTACAGTCCTTAAAGCTTTACCAATCTTTACCTTCTGATAACAACTTCAGTCTGTATTCATATCAGAATTTGAGCAGTTGTAGATCTTGACTTGGCTTCATCTTCTGATCTCTCTGATGTCAGGAGTTGTTCTGAGATAGTTCTTCAACAAACATCTCCCAGCATATCTGAGTTCATCAATCATCCTCCTTTTAGCATCTTTAAGTTCTGCAGTATCTTCACCAATTTGAAAGATTGCAGCCCTGAGATCATTAATCTTAGCTTTTCTTATATCCTGATCCAGTCTGATCAAATATGCCTTATCAAACTGAAGATTGAATTCCACAGCCCTGTAACCCAGAAAGGTAGTTATAATCTTAGCAGTGTTGGGCTTCATTTCAACTATATCACCCTTGTGATCTCTGTACATTGGAAGATATGTGCTGTCAGACTTAACAGAATAAAGCCTTTTCTATCTCTGAATCTGATCCTTCAAATAGTTTGCAGCACTTTCTGTTAATCTGTCATTCACTTGAAGTAAGAATAGTACATGCTCCAGTTCTTCAAAATACTTCAATGGAATGGCATTTTGCCTTATATGATAAACCCTACCATCTGTCATGAAGTACAATAAGATGTGTTCTTTCAAGTAGGTATGGTAAACCATTTGTACAGATTCCAGTTGATTCAATCTCTCAGGAGTTGCTCCAATACCTGGTTCCCTCAAGGAAGTTGGATCATTGGTAGAGTTCTGTATTCTTCTTTCATCAGCACTTCCCAATCCAGTTTTATCTCTTGCTTCCTTTCCAGTAACCACTCTTGCTTCAAAACCACTTGCAGCAGTCTTCAAAGGTTGAGTCTGTTTTGCTTTAGTGAATCCTGGTAGGAGTTTCTTTGATTTATCTTCTGATATCAAGTTAACTTGAGCTAAGTCATAGGTTACTTGCTTCTTTGAAATATCAGAACTTACTGTCTCTTGACTCTGAACAACTTGAGCCATGTCAGAGGTTGTCTTAAAAACTTTTCTTGAAGTCAGAGCAAGATCATCCTTTTCATCAGTAATTTCTTCATTCACAGGAGGCACATAAACCTTGATAGATTCACCAACCTTTTCTTTACCCTTGGATCTTGGATCTATCCGCGGTTGTGATTTAGCCATTATTGCTTCAATATATGTCCTTTCTTTTATCACAATGCGTTTGATTTTTGGAAGTGTCTTTTTACCAGAAGCTTCAGATTTAGACTTGACTTTTTCTGATTTAAGTCTGGCTTCTTCTTCCATTAAACTCTCCAAGTCCATTCCTGGATTTTCCTGAAGAAATAACTGTCTTGACATTTCTTCATCAAGATCTAAAAGTTCATCAGAATTTATCCTTTTACCAGTAGAAGAACTTGTCCTGTGACTTGTGATTTCAGCTTTTCTTGATGAGAGACCTCTACCTTGACTATGACCTCTACCTATTCCAGGGTTTCCTTGATCATCCTTTTTATCATCCTTCCCCTTCAGTGTCCTATCAGTTTTGCATTTGGACTTAATTACTTTCTCCCCCTTTTTGGCATCAGTAGGTAAGAGAAGAGAGACAAGCAATTCCACTGAGGTTTGGATTTCATTAAGTTGAGATTGCTGAGAAGCTTGATTTTTCATAATATCATCAATCTGAGCTTGTTGTGACTCTCGAGTCTTCTCAATATAAGCAACTCTGTCAAAGGTAGGTTGGAAGAATTTTTTCTTGTCAATCTTCTGAACTTGTTCTTGCTTCATTAGTTCTTCCCTTAAGTGATGTAACTCTGCATGAGTAGTTGAATGAAGACCTTGTAAATGTTTAGTACTCAATGCAGTGACTCTAAGCTGTGTTTTGAAATCATCAGTATTTAACATCTCATCAGCTTTTGTCAAGTGCTCAGCCAGATGTTGTGCAGTTGGAGCACAGGAAACTGAGTTCCATTCCTTAGTCCACTACTGTCCTGCAGGAGTTTCACTCCAAGGCGCTGGTGCTTCTCTTGTAACAAACTTCTTAACAAGTTCAGATTTAAGAACAGTTTGTTGAGATGCATGTCTTGAAGGACCTGCTTCATCAGCATCTGCATTTGGAGCAGCATCACCAGTATCTCCAGCATTTGCAGCATCAGAACTTACAGAATCAGTATCTTCTGATAAAACAACAGTATGAGTAGTAATGGAGGCTTCAGCATCATCCTCTAATTGATGATATGGTTCCAAGTTCTGATCAATAGCCATATCCTGATGCTCACCTATATTCTGATCATCAGCATCTAGATGCAGAGAAGGTGTAGTAGAGAATTCTGGAGTTTGAGTAGCATCAGTAACAAGTGTTGTTGATGGATTAGTTGTTGTTGGAGCTTCTAAGTAAAGTACTTCAGGCACAACCAAGTTCTGGATATCAATATCAGCACTTGTGCCTGAATCAACAGGAGATACACTCTTAGGAGACACAGATGGTGTGTTGGCCTTTTCAGTAGCAGCTTCCTTAGTTGGAGTTAATGGAGAAGCAGTGGCTTTAGCAGATTCTTGTTCTTGTGAGATCAGAGATTCCTGATCTCCTTCCTTAGCTGCTGCTTCCTCATCACCTGAAACTGGCCTTTTTGCCCTCTATTTCTTGTATCTCTTTGAAGGTATGGATTCCTTTGGAGTTTCATCAACAGTCATTCTTCTAAGCCTTTTGAGAAACTTAGATCCCCCAATTGCAGAATCCTTCTGATAAGGAACTTTCCCAGCTTCTTTATCAACAGGTTCTGAAGGAGGAACCTGTTCCTCACTATCAGTTTAATCTCTCAAAACAATCCTCCTTCTCTTCTGAGGAGTTTGAGGAACAGTCTTTGTCCTCTTAGGCTTGGAAGATGAATGTTTCACAGTAGGTGCTGAGGATGAAGGTTGAGTTGTCTGTGAAGTGGAGAGATATGATTTGAGATATGACTTGAGGGTAGGTTGAGTAGTATGAGTTGTATGTTCTGATGGTTGTTGTGGTGTTTGAGATGTGGTGGTTGGTTAGACATCAGGATAAACAGATCTGTAGGTGTCAGGATCAGCATTTACTAAGATCTGTTTTACAGATTGAGGAATCTATAAAGGTCTAACCACCTTTTTCTTAACATCAGCATTTACCAAATCATTAAAGGCTCGTTTGGCAATTTTGAAAGATGGAGTTAAGTCAGTGGTAGGTTGGGGTTCATCAGTACAACAATAGTTATAAATAAGCTGATAAAATCTAGCAAAGTAGACAACATTCCTATCTTCTGTCATCCTATCCCCAATAAAACCTATCACAACATTTGCAAAATCAAAATGAGTTTGGTTAATGATAGCATACCCGATGTGCTGACTCATTATAGGGATAGCATCAAAGTTTGAACACTTATTCCGAAAAGCTTTAGTGATGTAGTCAAAGAAGAAGCTCCATTCCTTTCTGATATGAGCCCGTTTCAACTGCCCAAGCTTTGCCAAACTCTGCTCATACCCCAAACTAGCCATGAACTCTTTAAGAGCTGATTCCTCCGGGGTTGAAAAAGTACATCCTTCTGGTAGATGTAGTGCCTTGCTAATTGTACCAGGAGTTACCCCATATGTAGAATCATCCACTTCGAAAACAATACTAGGAGTATTATTTGGACCACCATTATCAAAGTTTCCAATCCTCCAAAATGTCAGAACTTGTTGGCTCGAAAAGGTTGAAGGTTGAGTCAATGCATACCCGATTTCACTGTGTGCAAGAAGATCTTGCATAAAATGCAACTCAGACGGAGCTTCAACATTATCAAGAATTGCAGCATAGTTATTTGGAACAAATTTAGCTCCATCAATGATCAAATCCTTAGGTGCCATGAAAATAATCGAGATTTAAGAGTGTCTGTTAGGTGTTTGATAAAATGTCTATATGAAAAACCAACGTCAGGAGAAGAAAGAGAGTAAAAGCAAATAGAGAGATAAAGTATAAAAGTGAATAAAAGATTAGAAAATCCTCTCTCTGTCTTACTTATACTTTGAAAAAAAATGTAACCGTTGGACACCTGTCAGACATGCAGTAATAATGAATAGTTAATAGGCACAGGAAAACAGTAATCATTACTTACCCACTTGCAGTTTTTCAAGGAAAAACCGTTCCACTTACCCAGTAATTCCATTAATCAAGGTAAATCAGTTTTAATTCAAAATTGAAACTGTTCCCACTTATTCAATTATTTTTCACTGCAACACCAATATTCTGAAAAAAATTGAGTGTGAATGACCAAAATAAATCAAGTGAACAAGTACTGATAATATAAAATCAGAACTTAATTTAAATCAAAATATGAAATGGTCATCAGAATATGAATATTTATCAGGATTTATCAATGCATTACAGAACATCTCAGAGACAAGAACTTGCAAAAAGAGAAATTTCATTAATATATTAAGAGAATACATTCATGAAATTTAATTTACATCAGAACTTATACAAGATTGTCCTAAGCTGCTAAACCTAACATCAACAGCCTTTGTCCTAGCTCAAGAAGCAGGGCAAGGCTGACGATGAAGAAAAACAGGAAGAAGAAAATAAATCATTTCTTCTTCCTACTCTTGACAAACAGAATAGCGAGTCTGATGATTCGCTCTTGCTGGCGGAGAGCTTCCAGCTTTTCCTCCTCCAATCGCTCCAGATGGCGATGGTAATCCATGTAGAAGAACAGGAGGTGGGTGAGTACCTCCTGGGGAACTGAGTCCCATATCTCATCAGGAATGGCAGTGACGTGCCATTCCTGCAGCCAGGCTTCACAGCTCAGCTCCATGTTGAATGTTTCATATTTCAAAAACATATTGTAATTGACCATGGTGTTTTTGATATAAAGAGAATGAAGGTAAGTTTGTGATAAAAGAGTTGATGTGAAGGTTGATGTGAAGTGGTTGTTTATATAGGCAAAAGAATGTCAGGAGACGCAAGGAAATTTAATGCTGACAGGTAGAATTAATTCTACCTCGTCTCCCTAGACCGGGAAGATGAAAAACAGTCATTGGAAGTGTAAGTCAGGGTTTAATGCGCACAAGTAACAAGTAAACATTACTATACATGTACATGAACCACTATCCCTAATGATATTGACTGTTAATATTCTACCCAAACAAATTCTGATTTAAAATGAGACTGTTTTTAGATTTTAACCAAAAATAAGTCAAGTAAAGGATCAGATTTTAATATCAGAACTTAGACTTATATCAGAACTTAACAGTTATCAGAACATGATTTCTTAACTTCGAAAAATGAATGCCTATCTTAGTAAGTCCTCACACAAATTCTGATATAGATTCTTCAGAACTTAATCATCAGAACGTGCAATCAGAACTTGTCCTCAGAATTTGTGCAATGTGACACAGAAACTGTTCATCTAAAATAACATAGATCACCACAGTAATTTTCATCATTCATATGGAGTGTTTAGTGTGTGCATTAAGCTAAATATCAGACAAAGAGTAAAGTCTGATTCACTTCAGTACATCTTAGAAATAAGGCATA
This sequence comes from Apium graveolens, assembly GCF_009905375.1. Lineage (NCBI taxonomy): Eukaryota > Viridiplantae > Streptophyta > Magnoliopsida > Apiales > Apiaceae > Apium > Apium graveolens. The sequence goes on from NC_133650.1 coordinate 221,856,697, forward strand.
ACTAAAACTTCACTAAAAACCTGTCATTATTCTGAAACCTACTATTGAATGAGTTCATGCTTGAGTCCACCTCAACTATTTTGTGCTAATTTTGTGCATCTTTTTAAATTCCATTGTACAGTGGCTTCTCAGTGTAAGTGAGTCACGACTGCTTATCAGAATTTATGTTATTATCAGAGTATTTCTCCAGTAATCATAGAGTGTGAAAAGTCACCAAGAAAATATTTTGCTTTTCTGATGCATATTTACTTAATACCAGCAATGCACTTGGGTCGTCCCTTCCACATTTTTACTCTAGATCTCAAAGGAGTACCTGATTTTAATCCTTGATTCTTTTCTTTTTCTTTTAATAAGAGAGGTTTATCAGCACTTAGTACATTCAACAGATTTACTAGCATCAGAACTTAACATATGAGAATCAATATTCTAGTTTGTGACTTAGTAATAAGATAGACAAAGTAAACTCAACTAAGCTCAATATCAGAATTTGCTTGTGTCAATAGATTTCCACAGAAATAATTACTTTTAACATGGGATCCCTAGTTTATTAAAGACTACTAGGTCAGCATCTAGCACAGGTATCCTCATAGGATTGAATAGTTACATAAACAGACATATCACTATCAGAGTTTAGAAAGTTACATCAGACAACAGTCAGTACTTAAGCAAGTTTTCAATTAAGCACAGAATACACAAAGAGAGTAATTTCTGTAAATACTGATCATAAAGTCTGATGCATCAGAACAAAACTAAGAAGATTTAGAGAAAGAACCTGAAAACATTCCAAGTTCATTTACCAATCTTGTAAAAGTAGCTTCACACAGTGGTTTTGTGAAGATATCTGCTAGTTGTTGATCTGTTGGAACAACATGCAATTCCACTGTACCTTCATCCACATGTTCCCTTATGAAGTAGTACCTGATGCTGATGTGCTTTGTCATTGAGTGTTGAACTGGATTACCTGTCATAGCAATAGCACTTTGATTATCACAGTAAATAGGGATTTTGAAATATGTTATCCCATAATCCAGTAACTGATTCTTCATCCAAAGAATCTGTGCACAACAGCTTCCTGCAACAATGTACTCTGCTTCTGCAGTTGATGTGGAAATTGACTTTTATTTCTTGCTAAACCAAGAAACCAATCTGCCTCCAAGAAATTGGCAGCTTCCACTTGTGCTTTTCCTGTCAATTTTGTAACCTGCAAAATCTGCATCTGAGTAACCTATTAGTTTAAAATCTGATTCTCTGGGATACCACAATCCCAGATCAGCTGTTCCCTTAAGATACTTGAAAATTCTTTTCACAACTGTTAAGTGAGGTTCTCTTGGATCTGCTTGAAATCTTGCACAAAGACAGGTAGCATACATGATATCAGGTCTACTAGCAGTTAGATAGAGTAGAGAGCCAATCATACCTCTGTAATCAGTAATATCTACTGATTTACCAGTATCCTTGTCCAGTTTTGTTGCAGTGGCCATGGGAGTGGATGCACTTGAACAATCTTGCATTCCAAATTTCTTCAGCAAGTTTCTGGTGTACTTAGTTTGACAAATAAAAGTGCCTTCTTCATTCTGCTTGACTTGAAGGCCCAGAAAATAGCTAAGTTCCCCCATCATACTCATCTGATACCTTGATTGCATCAGTTTGGTAAACTTCTTGCAAAGTCTGTCATTTGTAGACCCAAAAATGATATCATCAACATAAATCTGGACCAGAAGTAAGTCCTTTCCATGGTTGAGGTAGAACAATGTTTTGTCTATGGTTCCTCTGTTAAATCCACTTTCCAGAAGAAACTGAGCTAAAGTCTCATACCATGCTCTAGGAGCTTACTTAAGTCCATAAAGTGCTTTATCAAGCCTGTAGACATAATCTAGATATTTGGAATCTACAAAGCCTGGAGGTTGTTCAATATATACTTCTTCCTCCAATTCTCCATTGAGAAAAGCATTTTTCACATCCATTTGAAAGACAGTAAACTTTTTGTGAGCAGCATAAGCCAAAAATATCCTTATGGCTTCCAATCTAGCAACTGGTGCAAATGTTTCATCATAATAAATTCCCTCCTGTTGAGAATATCCTTTTGCAACCAGCCTTGCCTTATTCCTTGTAATTATGCCATCACTATCAGTTCTGTTTCTGAATACCCACTTTGTACCAACAACAGATCTATTCTTTGGTCTTGGCACTAGGGTCCAGACTTTGTTTCTTTCAAATTCATTTAACTCTTCCTGCATTGCTTGCACCCAATCAGCATCTTGAAGAGCTTCTTCCACTTTCTTTGGCTCAGTCTGAGAAAGAAAAGAATTGTAAAAACATTCATTTGAAGTACCTGTTCTAGTTCTGACACCTGCATCAGGATTTCCAATTATTAAATCAGGTGTATGTGATTTAGTCCACTTCCTTGCAGATGGAAGGTTTTCTCTAGAACTGGATGCTCCCCCATGATCCATGTTGTCTTTATTTTCATTTTCTGATGATCCCCCTGAAACTGTGCTCTCTGAGTTGGATTCTTCAGAATTTAGATTTTCAGTACTATCAAAACATGGCTTATCAGAACTTGACGAATCAGAACTTGAAGAGCCAGATGTATGTTCTGATGCTTTTTGAGATGTGGTAAGATCTTGAGTATGCTCCCCCTGCATAGGTGCATCTTCCTGTGATGTAGTCACCACAGTTTCAATAACATCAGAGTTTAATCCATCAGAGTTTGCAGTATCAGGACTTATATTGTCAGGATTTTCAGTATCAGAATTTGAGTCTTCATTTTCAAATCTCAGCTGATCATGATCAATAAAATCTTCAAGTCCGGTAATTTTCTTATCATCAAAAGAGACATTGATAGATTCCATGACCACTCTTGTTCTCAAGTTATAGACTCTGAAGGCTTTTGTGGAAAGTGGATATCCAACAAAGATTCCTTCATCAGCTTTTAGATCAAATTTGGATAGCTGTTCAGGATGAGTCTTAAGAACAAAACACTTGCATCCAAATACATAAAAATACTTCAGATTTGGCTTCTTTTTCTTCACCATCTCATATGGTGTCTTTCCTTGCTTGTTAATGAGTGTTGCATTTTGAGTAAAACAAGCAGTCTGCACAGCTTCAGCCCAGAAATAGGTTGGAAGCTTTATTTCTTCAAGCATTGTACGTGCAGCTTCAATGAGAGTTCTATTCTTCCTTTCAACAATTCCATTTTGCTGTGGAGTTCCAGGAGCAGAGAATTCCTGCTTGATTCCATGGTTTTTGCAGAACTCCTCCATTATCAAATTCTTGAACTCAGTGCCATTATCACTCCTTATTGTCTTCACAGAATCTTTAACTAATTTATCTAGTTGGTTGACATGATCAATCAAGATAGATGCAGTTTCACTTTTTGTGTGCAAGAAATACACCCATGTGTATCTGGTGAACTCATCCACTATGACCAAAGCATATTTCTTCTTTGCAATAGACATGACATTTACTGGACCAAATAGATCAACATGTAGTAGGTGATAAGGCTCAAGAATTGATGATTCAGTCTTGCTCTTGAATGAGGATTTTCTTTGTTTAGCCTTCTGACAAGAATCACAAAGGCCATCAGGAGCAAATACTGACTTTGGCAGTCCTCTCACAAGATCTTTCTTGACCAACTCATTTATATTGTTGAAATTTAAATGAGAGAGTTTCTTGTGCCAATTCCAGCTTTCTTCAATTGATCCTCTACTCATCAGGCAGATTGCAGAACCATCAGTACTTGTTGTAAGCTTGGCTTCATAAATGTTACCACGCCTGTATCCTTTCAGAACAACTTTACCTGTAGATTTACTCACAACTTCACAGTGTTCTTCAAAGAAATCAACATGATAACCTCTGTCACAGATTTGACTTATACTCAGCAGATTGTGTTTAAGTCCTGAGACCAGAGCTACTTCATTAATGATGACATTCCCAAGATTGATATTGCCATATCCCAATGTTTTTCCAATGTTGCCATCTCCATAAGAAACACTTGGGCCAGCTTTCTCCACAAAGTCTGATAGCAGGGCTTTATTTCCAGCCATATGTCCTGAACATCCACTGTCCAGAACTAGGATGTTTTTCCTGTTGCCCTGCAATCACAAAGACCACTAATGATTAGTTTTAAGGACCCAGACTTGCTTGGATCCTTTGGCCTTATCAAGTTTGTTAACATTTACAGCGGATTTAACATCAGAGTTTATGTTAACATTTTTCTTATCAGAATTTACACTATCAGACTTTGAATCAAAATTTACACTAGAAGGAACAATGGAAACTTTCTTTAAAGAAGGTTTTATTTGATAATAATCATAGTACAAACTATGATATTCCTTACAAGTATAAATGGAATGCCATAAACTGCCACAATGAAAACAAGGATTTTGTGGCTTATATCTAACAGACTGACTCTTAACTCCTGACTTTGAAGGTAAGGAGTTTATGTTCTTATTCTTCCTGCAAAAAGAAGCCAGATGGTTAGAACTTCCACAGTTATGACACATTTTCCTAGGAGCATCAGGAACAGGCTTATAATCATTGCTTTTATTCACTCATTCCTTTCCATTCCTATTTTTCCTAGGTGATTTTACCTTGTTTGCATTCTTAACATCTTTCAGCTTATGCTTAAGCTGCTTCTTAGTCATTAAGCCTATGTTTACTTCAGCTGTCTTTTCCTGTATTAGTTTGTCAGAAGTTAATCCCTTTTTAACTTCTGATTTCTCATTATCAGACTTTACAGCTACAAATTTAACAGGTTTTAACTTTGGCTTTTGCTTAACAACAACATGCTTAATTTCTACAATTCCTTTATCATTCTTATCCTCTCCATAACCTAAGCCCTCTTTCCAGTTTTCACTACTTAACAAATTCTGAGTTGTTCTGCCAGAGTTAGTCCAAGTCCTGATAAACTCTCTTTCCTTTTCTAACTCAGTTTTTAGAGATTCATTCATTTTTAACACTTCATCCCTAACATAAAAGGCATCATCTCTATCTTTCCGAGTTTGATGGAACATAACTAACTCTTTTTCTAAGAAATCATTTCTTTTCTTAAAAGCAAGATTTTCAGAAGTTAATCTTTCACATGTTAAGGTTTGATCTCTATAGCTAACAAACATGGTTTTAAGATATCTTCTCAACTCATTAATATCATCAGTATGAAAAGCATAAGTAGTTTGAGGTACCTTTGATTCAGCAGCTTCAGAACTGCTTTCAGCACTTGCCTTATCAGCATTTGCCATCAAGGCATAATTCTCCTCACTTTCAGAATCTGAGGTGTCTGTCCAGCTTTTCTTCTTTGTGACAAGAGCCTTGCCTTTGTCACTCTTCACTTTATTGCAATCAGGAGATATGTGGCCTTTCTCACCACAGTTGTAGCATTTGACATTTGTATAATCTCATCTGTCAGACTTTCCTCCTCTGCTCTCAGATCTTCTGAAATTCTTCTTATTAGAACTTGTGTCTTTCCTGGAAAACGTCTTTCCCTTCCTGAACTTTCTGTATGCAATCTTTGTGATCCCTTTCACCCTAAGAGCACACAGTTTCATCATCTCTTCATCAGCATCCGTCTCAGGAAGGCTTTCAGATTCCGAGTCATCATCACTTTCAGAACTTGATGACTCAGTATCAGACTTTGTGAAAAGAGCTTTACCCTTGTCTTTCCTTGAGGTAGGTGCTTTGGGGGATTCTTCTTTAGCTTTAAGAGCAATTGTTCTTGACTTTCCTCCTTTCCTCTTGCTTCTTTGTTCCATCTCAAGTTCATGAGTCTTGAGCATTCCATAGATTTCATCAAGAGTTGTTTCATCAAGATTGTAGTTGTCTCTTATTATTGTTGCCTTCAAATCCCAGCATTCAGGAAGAGCTAACAGGAATTTAAGGTTTGAATCTTCAAGATTATACTCCTTATCAACCAGTGACAGATCATTCAAGAGTTTGACAAATCTATCATATAAGTCAGTCAATGACTCATTAGCCTTTGAGTCAAAGTGTTCATATGTTAGGTCACACATACTATAGAGGGGGTGAATACAATGTATAATACAATCAAATCGAACTTTAATATATTAAGTAACAGAAAACAAACTTTATTGAAACAATAAACTCTGTTACAGTATGGAACTGTTACCTCTCAGTGATGAACAAATATCATGAGAGCTGCTAAGGTTACAATGAATAATCTTCTCGAATATATTAACACTTTTAGTGTAAACCCTATGTCTCTGTTTATATACTACACAGTTACAAGATAATTGCTAATTAATATGGAATATAATTCTGCTTCCTAAAATATATCAATCAGATATCTTTTCTTCCAAGTATTCCATTCTTCACGGAATTCCTTCTTCATGCATATCTCTTCTTATGTTTATCTCATTCTTCTTTCCTTTAATCAGCTACTGTCCTTCTCTGATCATCCTTCGGCACTTAAGTTCTGATATCTAACTTCTGATGATTATCTCCTGATAATATAAGTACTGATATCCTTAAATCCTGACTTCCAGTATAAGTACTGATCAACAGTTAAGTACTGATTTATCCTGTTAAGTAAGATCTGAAATCTAAACATAAATTATATTAGCCATGACATTATCAAATATATTTAACAATCTCCCCCAACTTGTAAATTAGCATAATATACAAGTTTAACAGATATTTGATGATGTCAAAAACATTAAGTACAAATGCATGAGAATTAGACTAGATAACTACAACTTACAGTCCTTAAAGCTTTACCAATATTTAACTTCTGATAACAACTTCAGTCTGTACAAATATCAGAATTTAAGCAGTTGTAGATCTTCGACTTGGCTTCATCATCTGATCTCTCTGATGTCAGGAGTTGTTCTGAGATAGTTCTTCAACAAACATTTCTCAGCATATCTGAGTTCATCAATCATTCTCCTTTTGGCATCTTTAAGCTCTGCAGTATCTTCACCAGTTTGAAAGATTGCAGCTCTGAGATCATTGATCTTTGCTTTTCTCAACTCCTGATCTAGTCTTATGACATAGGCTTTGTCAGACTCCAGATTGAATTTAAGTCCCTTAATACCAAGATATGTTCTGATCTGTGCAGTATTAGGCTTCATATCAACAATATCACCATTGTGATCTCTGTACTTTGGAACATATGTGCTGTCAGACTTAACAGAATAAAGCCTTTTTCTGTCTCTGAATCTGTTCTTTTAAGTAGTTTGCAGCAGTCCCTGTTATTCTGTCATCCACTTGAAGTAAGAAAAGTACATGCTCCAATTCTTCAAAATACTTCAATGGAATGGCATTTTGTCTTATATGATAAACCCTACCATCTGTCATGAAATACAACATGATGTATTCTTTCAAGTAGGTATGGTAAACCATCTGTACAGATTCCAGTTGATTCAATCTCTCAGGAGTTGCTCCAATACCTGGTTCACTCAAGGAAGTTGGATCATTGGTAGTGTTGTGTACTCTTCTTTCATCAGCACTTCCAAATCCAGTTTTATCTCTTGCTTCCTTTCCAGTAACTACTCTAGCTTCAAAACCACTTGCAGTAGTCTTCAAAGATTGAGTCTGTTTTGCTTTAGTGAATCCTGGTAGGAGTGTCTTTGATCTATCTTCTGATATCAAGTTAACTTGAGCTATGTCAGAGGTTACTTGCTTCTTCTGAATATCAGAACTTACAATTTCTTGACTCTGAACAACTTGAGCCATGTCAGAGGTTGTTTTAAGAACTTTTCTTGAAGTCAGAGCAAGATCATCCTTTTCATCAGTAATTTCTTCATCCTCAGGAGGTACATAAACCTTGATAGGTTCACCAACCTTTTCTTTACCCTTGAATCTTGGATCTATCTGTGGTTGTGATCTAGCCAATGTTGCTTCAGTATGTGTCCTTTCTTTGATCACAATGCCTTTGAGTTTTGGAAGTGGCTTTTTACCAGAAGCTTCAGATTTAGATGTGACTTTCTCTGACTTAAGTCTGGCTTCTTCTTCCTTTAAACTTTCCAAGTCCATTCCTGGATTTTCCTGAAGAAATAACTGTCTTGACATTTCCTCATCAAGATCTAGAAGTTCATCAGAACTTATCCTTTTACCAGCAGCAGAACTTATTCTTTTCCCAGTATTAGAACTTGTCCTGTGACTAGCTTGTCTTGATGTGAATCCTCTACCTTGACTATGACCTCTACCCATTCCATAGCTTCCTTGATCATCTTTTTCATTATCCTTTCCTGTCAGTGTCTTGTCAGTCTTGCATTTGGACTTAATCACTTTCTCCCCCTTTTTGGCATCAGCACGTAGTAGAAGAGAGATAAGCAATTCCACTGAGGATTGAATGCCAGTTAGGTGTGATTGCTGAGAAGCTTGATTTTTCAGAATTTCATCAATCTGAGCTTGTTGATGATCTTAAGTCTTCTCAATATAAGAAATCCTGTCAATGGTAGGTTGGAAGAACTTTTTCTTATCAATTTTCCAAACTTGTTCCTGTTTGATAAAGTTCTCCTGAATCTTGTGTAGCTCTGCATGAGTAGTTGAATGAAGACCTTGTAAATGTTTAGTACTCAATGCAGTGACTCTAAGCTGAGTTTTGAAATCATCAGAATTTAACATTTCATCAGCTTTAGTCAAGTGCTCAGCAAGATGCTTGTCAGTTGGAACACATGAAATTGAGTTCCATTCCTTAGTCCACTCCTGACCTGCACGAGTTTCACTCCAAGGTACTGGTGCTTCTCCGGTAACAAACTTCTTAACCAGTTCAGACTTAGGAAGAGTCTGTTGAGGAGTAAGTCCTGAAGGACCTGCTTCATCAGCATCTACAGTTGCAGCAACATCACCAGTATCTCCAGCATTTGCAGCATCAGAACTTAAAGAATCAGTATCTTCTGATAAGACAACAGTGTGAGTAGCAATGGAGGCTTCAGCATCCTCTAATTGCTGATCTTGTTCTAAGTTCTGATCAACAGCCATATCCTGATGTTCACCTAAATTCTGATCGTTAGCATCTTGATGCAGAGAAGGTGTTGTTGATAACTCTGGAGTTTGAACAGCATCAGTAATATGTGTTGTGGAAGGAATATTTGTTGTTGGAGCTTCTAAGAGAATTACTGCAGGCACAACCAAGTTTTGAACATCAATATCAGCACTTATGCCTGGATCAACAGAAGACACAGAAGGTGTGTTAGCCTTTTCAGAAACAGCTTCCTGAGATGGAGTTGATGGAGAAAAAGTGACTGGAGCAAATTCCTTGTCTTGTGAGATCAGAGATTCCTGATCCCCTTCCTTAGCTGCTTCCTCTTCATCATCTGAAACTGGCCTTTTTGCCCTCTGTTTCTTGTATCTTTTTGTTAATTTGGATTCCTTGGGAGTTTCAAGAACTGTCATTCTTCTAAGCCGTTTGAGAAGCCTAGATCCCCCAATTCCAGAATCCTTCTGAGAAGTCACTTTCTCAGCTTCACCTACAACAGGTTCTGAAGAAGGAACCTGTTCCTCAGTATCAGATTCCATCTCTCAGTACAGTCCTCCTCCTCTTTTGAGGTGTTTGAGGAATAGTTTTTTGTCCTCTTTGGCTTGGAGGATGAGGGTTAAAAAGTCTGTGAAGTAGAGAGATAGGATTTGAGATAAGTCCTGAGGGTAGGTTGAGTAGTATGAGTGGTAGTTGCTGAGGATGATGGTTTTTGGGTGTTGGTGGTTGGGTTGAACATCAGAGTAAACAGATCTATAAGTATCAGGATCAGCATTACTAGGATCTGTTTTACAGACTGAGGAATCTGTAATGGTCTAACCATTTTTTTCTTATTATCAGCATTTACCAGATCATTAAAATATCGTTTTACAACTCTAAAAGGTGGGGTTGAGGATCTGACTAATTGAGGTTCATCAGTACAAAAAGTATATATAAGTTGACAGAATCTAGCAAAATAGACAATATTTCTATCCTCTGTCATCCTATCCCCAATAAAACCAATTATTCCAGTTGCAAAATCAAAATGAGTTTGATGGATAATAGCATACCCTATGTGCTGACTCAGAATTGGGATAGCATCAAAATTCGAACATTTGTTCCCAAAAGCTTTGGTGATGCAGTCAAAGAAAAAACTCCATTCTCTTCTGATATTAGCCCTTTTTAACTG